>NW_027623225.1:0-2500 GCF_034508935.2 Berghia stephanieae
AAACTCGGGCGTATCTTGTCATTGTTGTTATAAAAATACTCTCACAAACCAAAGTAAAATATTGTCCACTACAGCAACGATAAAAAGCCCAAAATAATTGTGTTAGCGTCTCTGGCCTGCAAATATGATGTGAATGTAAGTGAGATAGGAATATTGGGGGTTGGGTCAATGTTGTAGATCTCCTTTTGCACGATACAGATAATATCTGGGATATCTAAAGCTATGACAAAACTTTCAATGATGGTCTCACAGCTGCATCTTGATTGCAAATCTAAATACTAAATGGATAAAATTATTGAAAATAAGACATTTTCGAGGGTCCCCCCCCCCCCCCCCCCCCCCCCGCCCCTCCTGATAAAAAAGGGAGGTTCCCCTGATAATTAAAATTCCCCTCTGTAGGTGCTGTGAAACTACGGAAGTCCTTCCACATCGCTTTAGTCTGATTTATTATTATATATATATTATATATATATATATATATATATATTTTATATATATATATATATATATATATATATATATATATATATATATATATATATATATATATATATACAGTAAAATTACTTTAAACCGAAAGAAGCTAAACCGAAAAATACCTTAAACCGCAAAGAATTTAAAAAATTTTGTACTAGTTTCTTCATTATCTTTGTACTAATTCTTATGATGAACCGAAATACTTCTAAGAAGGACTTTCTTTAAACCGAAACAACTTGAGAGCACCTTCCCTTTTTCTCTATCTATTTTTCTTCAAAAATTTGGGAAGGTGGCCCCACATAATAATGCCCGGCGATATTAAAACAAAGAGCGTAAGTATAAGATGAGGGTGAGGGGTGGGGTAGGCAAATACTTCAATCACTGTACTTGGGTTTGGCCAGCACCACTATTGAAGACTGGAAAAGGAAGACAAGGGGTGACTGGCAGGCGAAAAATTAGGAAAGAGGGGGAGTTGGGGTGTAGAATCACGCAAGCGAGATGTTCTCGCTCGTGTTTTGATGCTTTGGAACTGACCATAAGGAGGGGGGTGGTAGACAACTTACCATTGACATGCCATTTCATTTTGATTGAATGTGTGTGTGAGAGGGGGGAGGGGGGGGGGGGTTCTATGATGTAATTAGGCATTTGAACCTAATGGCTTTTCAACAAAAGAGGGGTGTGTAGTAGACAGCTTAGCATTGACACTCCATTTCATTTCCATTTCACTTCACCTCTGAGTAGCTGCGCATCATTCATTATCAATTATCGCACAAGAACTTTCGATCTTACTTTAGCTTTGTATTTTACTAAAAGATGTCTAAAAGAAAGCACTGTGCTTACACGTTGGAGTTTAGAATCAAAACACTATGTGAAGTCGATGAAAAAAAGGTTGATCAAGACGGAATATGTAAAAAACACGGCATCCCGAACTCAACTCTTTCAACAATTTTGAATTGAAAACGAAAACCCCCAAAAATATTTTTAAAACATACCAAAAAAAAAAAAATATATTCAATTAAAAAATAATAATTTTTAAAGGGGTTACGAAGACGGCATTTATTCAACAACTACATTTAAGGGGAAACCCATGATACGATTAAATGAGCAAATTTCTTTTAAAAAGTTACTACCCTTGAAAAACATCGAAAAAACGGGAACTTGCTTTAAACCAAAATGTCTTTAAACCGAAATGGTTTAGAAGGTCCCCAAAATTTCGGTTTAAAGTAATTCTACTGTATATATATATATATATATATATATATATATATATATATATATATATATATATATTTGGTTTTTTCTTTGGATAAATATGACTTTGACTCCAGGTGATCAAGTCAGTATATTTACTATTAGTCATTGAAGTGGCACCTGTATGTGGAATTTCAGCCGAAAAGAACGAAAGACAACAGAAAACAAATAACTACAAAAACAAACTTAAATATAGAGGCAACTTTTTGGGGTGTCAAATTCTTTGCTGACAACATACACCCAAGTTTCGGGTGTTGAATTCGAATTACCTGGAGAAAGTGACAATATACACCATATACACCGGAGTTTCAGATGTCGAATTATCTTGTGACAATTCAAATATATACCCAAGTGTCCAGTGTTGAATTACGCTCCCAACTGTAATTGTAAATAAAAGACAAATATTGAACTTAATTATAATTAAGAGAAAAAATTTAAATCCTTGTCCTAGTAGGACTCCTAGCACAGAAATCAGAATTTGAATCTTACCAAAGAAGTATCTTTGTCTCTACACAACCCAGGCAATCAGCAGCAGCGATGTCACAGTCACAGTCCATTTTTAGTTCATACAACCATGACCATACTCAACTACTGATACTGATGTTAAGAACTGAAGAATGTGTGTGGGAGTGGGAGGCTACCACCACACCCAAGGCAGAAAAAGAATATACCTTTAACCCCAAGTGTGTTGACAGTCCCCGAGGGTGTGTCATCGTTAGCCGGTCGGCCAAATTATCCAATGTCAACAGCAGACAAAAGACAATGATTGCTT
>NW_027623225.1:7500-10477 GCF_034508935.2 Berghia stephanieae
GTCTTGTGGTATGACACTCGCTTCTGGATAGGAAGGTCTGGGTTCGAGCCTCGCTCAGCGCATATTGTGAGTCCTTGGAAAAGACTCTATACTCACTTTCTCTCACAATATTCAGGTGTAAAATGAGTACCTGGCCGTTAACTGCGTTGTCTCTGTTTGAAAATAAAAAGGTATTTTCGCCGAACAGGCGTCGTGTTTGTTCTTTATATCACGTGTTGCTGTTAGTCAGGGACCTTTGTAAAATGCTTTGAGCACGTTTATTGTTATTGTACTATATAAATATAAATTTAGCTCAGTTTAATGCATCTTTTTAAAAATCTGATTTAGGATTCGAATACTAATTCTGAGGACTCGAATTTGATTAATGTTTGTCATTGTCAAACATAATTTGCGATTTATTAAGGCTTTTTAATATCATGTCATTGTCTTGTATAGGGGAAAGTGATTAGCGGAAGAGTAGCGTCCCTTGATTGGACGTCACCCATAGTCTGCGACGTCACGGTGGAAAAGTTATGAGAGAGGAACGTCATGTTGGTTGTGCGCATGCGTCTCTCGTCCTCGCGGTGTGTTTTTGACGAAGCTTCCAGGTGAGTTTGCCACGGTGCACGAGTGCGGTACGGAATTTGCTGATTGGTCGATCGTCATAACATTAGTAGTGTGAGCACCAGTAGAAACTGCTGCCGTTTGAGTGCCAACTTTTCCAGAGTGAAAACTATTTTTATTCTTTGATCTAAAAGTATTTATTTTTCTTTTAGCAATTATTATAATAACTAAAAAAGAAACGGGATTTCCGGCATATGCCGGCGAACTGTAACCCATGATATTCTCCTCTTTAAAACCGCGCTAGGTCATTAAGGTCATATCAGCGCCAGTAAAAAAGGTAGAAAAAAGGGATAGTAAAACGTTCTAGAATTACCATTAAAGTTTCCCAAGAAAATAGAAGACAAAGGGGAATTAGTTCAAATAGGGAACAGATGTAAATTCCAAGAGCGCACTATCAATATCAGTGTACTTAGGTTGGAATTACTTAAATGTTCTCATCCTGACACAAGCACAGGTCCACTAAGAGGAACATACTCAAATGTTTACAAGTCATGCATATTATGTAAAACAAAAATAATACAGTGCATAATAATAACATGATTTACAAGACAAAAAATGTTCTCCCAAAACCCTAACTATACATTTGACTGTTTCACTCCCAGCCAGGGCCAGGATAGAGGCAAGAAATCTCATTCCAAGACAAAGACCCGAAAGCAACCCTGAAAACAGATATGTATAGAGGGATAGAAGACACTGTAAGTGCCTCCTGTCCGCTATGGGAGTCAGAAACCCCCACCAGTTTTTTTTGTTGTCGGCTGAGGAATGGGTTTGAGCCCGAAACGTTCCGTGTTTGGTATTTGTCTTTTATTAAACATTGTTATATTCATGTTTGTTCATTACTTTTTTAAAGTCCACATCTTGTTTCAGCTTAGTATCACTTCACCGTTTCCCTCCCAGCCGCGGACAAATTTGTTTTTAAGGGTTTTACGGCGCTTGCAACACATTTAGGTTATATCAGCGCCAGTAAAAAGTTTGTTTTGTTTTTTGTTTTGTTTTTAAGGGTTTTACGGCGCTTGCAACACATTAAGGTCATATCATCGCCAGTAAAAAGGAAGAAAATGGGATAGTAAAGTTTCTAGAATACAATTAAAGCACAAAAGAAAAGTAAGACAAAGAAGGAACTGGTTCAAATAGGGAACAGATGTAGATTCCAAGAGCACACCGTCAAAGTACTTAGTTTGAGAACACCTATAAGCCTCATCCGGACACAAAACAAAAATCCAACAAAATTGAATACACTCAAATGCTTACATTATACATTCAAAATAACAAAATAAATTAATTCGTAACAGATAAATGATTTACAAGGAAAACAAACAATAACTATGCCAAGGACTCCGGCCAGGCCAGGACAAAAGCAAGTAATCTCATACCAAGACAAAGACAGAAGGCAAATTGGAAAGCCAAGACAAAGACAAAAAGCAAACTCGGAAAATAGATATAGGAGGATAGGAGACGCAGCATGTAACCTCCTGCCCACAATGGGAGTGTGAGGTAAAAAAAAATGAAACCCACCCAGGACCACCAATTTGTTCCAGTGACAAGAGGGAATACAATTAGTGGCTTTTATAAAACAACACCCCCCCCCCCCCCCCCCCACCCCCCCCCAAAAAAAAAAACAAACCCCATAAAACAAACAAACAAAAAATAAAAAAAAATAAAAAAAAAAAGAACAGGGGGAATTAGTCATAATTGTAAACAATAATCAAGTCTTAATGGAATTCATAATTGTCTTTAAAATATTAGTTTAATTTGCTGAATGATATTATCATACAATATTTGAATTCATTCATGGCCATCACAAAAACAAGAAATAAAAAATGCACATACAATGAATAGGTACTAAATATGATTTAAACCAACAAACTAATACGATCACATGATCACATCACGATAACATTCTAAACTTGCGCCTTTTATCTCCCACAGCTCATATTATCATCTGATTAGGTTTATAACAAGGAGCTACTCCTGTGAAATATTATTATTAGCTACTCCTGTGAAATATTATTATTATTAATCTATGTTATTTCATTAACTGGCATACGAGACATCATCTTGTTTTTTTTTTTTTTCCAAGGACATTACCTTATAATTACCCATTTACAGACCAAGGCCGAGTGAATTCACTGGAATCGCTGGTAACCATTATAATATTAAAACAATTAGCTATGAAATAGGGACCTCACCAGTCATAAATGGCTTTTCAATTTTAATTTACCAGTTGTTTTTGTTTTATTTGTTTTTCTATTGTGTGTGTGTTTTTAAATTCTTTCTAACTTACAACAAATTAGTGGACTTTTTGAAATGCCAAATATATTAATAGTAATAATACTCTTGACAAAAACTAGGACATGAAGGGAGATAATCATAA
>NW_027623226.1:0-10472 GCF_034508935.2 Berghia stephanieae
TTTTTGGGCACAGGTCCCTGACATTCCATGTCCCAATTTTGGTTTTGTCACATTTGTTAAATTTATTTTCCCCTAGAAACTGGCTGACGGTTCGGTGTGACCTGACAAAACATCACGCTCCCAACCGAGCGAGGCAGCAGTCTTGAAAACATGCTCCCTTTACGCTGTCACGTTATAACTTTTTGGACTTATTCATGCAGTTAACTCGGCAAAGTTACAAGAATGGTTTTGCCATTGCCTATTTTTGTCCCCCCTCTGCAGTTGGCCAGCTTGCCCTGTTACCGTTCGACACCACGAGGAGGTTGCAAAAGGGCTTGATGATGATCTATCTTTGCAGACTTGGCATCATCCATTTGTCGAACATTGTCCCATTATGGCAATGTTTATAATCAGGGGCGGTTGGTCACATTGTATTTAAGGCGGCACAAATCCGAAATACAGAATCAAATTTATTGGTCTAGTTAATTTAACTTAATTTGACCTACTTTGTATGTGTGTGTGTGTAGTGTGTATTGTGTGTGTGTGTGGAGGGCGGTATTGCAATTGTTTGCATATATGTGCGTGTATTTGTTTTGCGTGTATGTTGGTGTGTGTGTGAGGTTTTATATAATTTTAAACGGACGTACTCACAAAAGATCAATTATCTTGGACAAAACTTGTCGGGTAACTTTTCACCTGTTCATTATAACGACTCCCAGACGCAGCATGTCCTGTTTCCAACTGATTTCTTATATCTAACAACGTTGAAAATTTTATATTTAACAGCACTGTGACATGGCTATTTGATTCAGAATGTTTTTTCAGTGCCTGAAGATGTGGCCAATATCACTGAAACCTCCTGTTGCCGTTTTTAGCATACATCACCAAAAATCAAGCAAAAAAAACAATGAAGCGTTTTATACGGCTTTCACTGGGAGTAAGCCAAATTTAAATTTTAAAAATAATCATTACTCAATCGGCGCTGTCTCCTCGGAGTGTTAGAAACTAAGTTTTAAAAATTTATGGTTTGTGTGGACCTAAAAACTTCACCACTATTTCTCTTGAGGATAAGTGTCGGAATTGATTTATCAATTAAAAAAAAAATCAACATGATTCATGATTGGTACAAATTTCAGAAATAACTTTTAAATATAAAATTCAAGATAAAAACAGGTAGGTTTCATAAACAATGACAACAGCGATTTTATTTTTCTCTGATACTAACGACTAACGGTATGACACACACTTTAAGGGAAAAATAGAATTTAAAAATCCACATTTAATTCCAAACGCAAAGCACTTGTTAACTTCACACACAATCAGCGACATCTTTATAATTATACTATTATTAGTATTAGACAATGCACACAATACAAGTTGAGTAGGGATCGTTGGGAGTGTGCGGGGATGAAGGGACTCCGTGTGGTCAGGGATTTTTATTTATAGTACCATGGGGCTCTTCTCGGTGCATACTTTGTTTACTGTTCTTTTTTATTTAATATATATTTAAGCAAAACAAACAATGATAAAATATATATTTATTGCCATTCTCTTCATCCGATATCTAAGTGAAGCAAAGCCTCTTCTTCAGTGATAAAACTGATAGGGTTTTTAATTTTATCCCAAGTAGGACCTCAGGGGCGTGCATCGCTAGATTGCCGTCTTGGCCAAATTTATTTTAGCAGTGAAAGACAATATTAGTTGGGGAGGGAGGGGGAGGAGATTGGGAGTAGTAACTAACTTTTTTCAAGGTACAAACGGATATAGGATAAGGACAGGACGGCCAAAACGAAGACTGGCTCATATAAACAAAAAAAACTTCCCCCACCACACCACACCCTCCGCTCATTGTCACCCCGCGCAGGCAACGGGGAAAGATGAAACGTGCCGATTTGACGCTACCTTCCGGAGCGACGCACGAGTCATCAAATATTAAATTCAAAACAAAAAGCAGTATGTGCTCAATTTTTAATTTTTTCAAAATTGTAAAATTGAAGTTTTTTGTTTGGTTGACATGCAATCTACGGGAAAATATAGGCGGCACAAAACAACTTCGCTCTATTTACCGACCGCCAGTGGGGTATAATTACATACCTATATTTAAACCAATGACTCCGTTCAGTAATCAGACATGCATGTGCACGTCGCCTTAAACTAGTTTGATTAATATATAATATATATATAATATATATAAATATATAATATATATATATATATATATACAATACATATATAATTTTAAAATATATATATATTATTATATTATTATATAACATATAATGTGTGTGTATATGTGTTGTGTGTATTTATAATTAAATGTCACTAATACAGATGTATGTTTATATACGCTTCTTTGTCTCGTACAATTATTATTAAAAACAAATATAATTTATATTTTTATATTATGAAAAGTTGATTCGGCAATTGCTCTACAGCAAATATTTTTTTGATATAAGATTTTTTTAAAAATTCCTTTTTTTCGACCCATAAGGGAAATTATCTCTAGGATCTATTCCAAAAAAAGATTGGAATACCCAGGCGTCAGCCGCAGTTGCACGAGTGAAATTGACCTGGGGCGAGGTGACTTGCTCAGGCCCACACTGCACAGCGGTTGGATGAGCGAAACTGGGTACCTTTCGGGTACGAAGCAAATACGTACCACTGGAGCCACGCTCTACCTATTTTTAAAAATTAAAAGGTTGTATTATTATTATTATTTTTATTATTATCTATTATTATTATTATTATTATTCTTATTTATTTTATTTTTATTATTATTATATTGTTAATAGAATAGTAGTAGTAGTAGTAGTAGTAGTTGTAGTAGTAGTAGTTTGTAGTTGTAGTAGTAGTAGTAGTAGTAGTTGTAATATGAAAGGAAAGCGGGAAAGAAAACGCATAGATTCAATTGAAAGCTATCTTGGTTAACAAAACTTCGTGAACAGTAAATAGTACCGGGTGGGGGGTTGGAGTTGGGCGGGAGGGGGGGGGGGGGGTTATGATGAGGGTAACGAAGAAAGAAACCTGAAACTCAGAAGAATGATAACTCAGCGGATTCAATAGCGTAAGCGAGTTAATAAAGGAAATAAAACTATGTAATGTGTTCTATCAAGCACTTTTATACGAGTTACTTTACCATTTTGTCGATTTGTAAGTCTGTTGGATACGGAGAAAACCTCAGAGTGAGTCTTGTGAGCTCTTTCAACGTGAATCACGAACATCTCTCGAGTTTCAGCATTATAAAATAAACATCGAAAATTGCTCTATTGCTCTTTCAGAGTTCTAAACAACAATAAATGTATATTTTTTTTATTGCAATGGTTCTATTTATTACCACATTTATTAAGTTATGCATTTTTATAATAATGATTAGAGTTAGTAATATGATGATTTTGATAATAGCTAAAATAATTAATGTGATATGATGTATAATAATAATAACATCGATAAAACTAAGTAATAATAATAAATAATAATCAATTAATAATAATAATAATCATATTATAATAATAATAATAATAATAATAATATAATAATAATAATAATATAATAATAATAATATTAATAATAATTAATAATATTAATGATTGATTATGATTGATGGTGATGTTGATGATGAGAGTGATGATGATAATTATGATTAGTAATAATAATAATAGTAATATGATGATGATGATATGATGATTGATGATGATGATGCTGAGGATGATGATGATGATGATGACGATGATGGATAATATTGATAACTTGATAACAATATAATAATAATAATAATAATAATAATAATAAATAATGATAATAACAATAATAATAATAATAATAATAAATAATAATAATAATAATAATAATATTATAATATAATATATTAATATAATCAATGATAATAGATACCGTTTTTACAGATCTATGCATGACCTTTCAAATGCAGCAGCATGTATTTTTTGCTTCCTCACGTTCTACCCGTATCAATCAACTCACACTTGACGACTAATCCAGTTACGTGGGTGTTACAATGGAGTTAGGCAATAAAGTAGTGTGTTTCTCTGCCTAATCGTTACTCCTGATTTCCATGTCAATTACGATAAGTACTCGGAAGACCGAGCGAGTAATTGGCTCCTACTGAGGTAAAATCTGAAGTAAGAAAATACACGATGAAAAAACAAAATGGGACTAGTGTTTGAAAAGCGTACCACATCTTTGGTTACTTTGCGGTAATTTGAATGAAACTTGGCTTCTAACAGTAGAAGCTGTGGACTGTAAAAAAGTAATAATTAAAAATGAATATAACAAGCTTCAAAAAAAGAAAAATACCAAAAACGGAAACGTTTCGTTCTAAAACCCTTCTTTAGTCCAACAAACAAAAAAAGCTAGAATAAAGACAATATAAAATGCATTAACTAAGTCCCAAATTGACGACAGAGCTAATTTGTAGGTTTCCAGGATTTGTACAGGAGAAGACCAATTTATCCCTTCATCTACCTGGAATTTATTTTTTCTGAGTATAGTTTACACAAACAGGACAATACTCTCTGTTTCATTTACTGATTTCGTGGAGTGTGTATTGAACCTTTATTGTCGAGAATCATCTTTTTTCAATAATCTCCCTCTGTATTTATGGATATGTATATCATCGCCTAAAAACTGTGTTAGGCCGAGGTTAGTTAGATGAATGAATTGAATCTTACCGTTTTAAAAAGATATTGACGTTAAAATCAATAAATCTACGTCTTTAGAGTTTCATGGAGGGGAGAGGAGAGAGAGAGAAGAAGAAGAGAAGAAGAAGAAAGAAGAAGATGAAGAAGAAGAAGGATGAAGGAAGAAGATGAAGAAAGAGATGAGAAGAAGAAGAGAAAGAAGAAGAAGAAGAAGTGAAAGAAGAAGATAGAAGAAGAAGAAGAAGAAGAAGAAGAAGAAGAAGAAGAGAAGAAGAAGAAGAAGAAGAAGAAGAAGAAGAAGAAGAGAAGAAGAAGAAGAAGAAGAAGAAGAAGAAGAGAAAGAAGAAGAAGGAGAAGAAGTAGAAGAGAAGAAGAAGAGGAGAAGAAGAAGAAGGAAGAAGAAGAAGAGAAGAAGAGAAGAAGAAGAGAAGAAGAAGAAGAAGAAGAAGAAGAAGAAGATGAAGAAGAAGAAGAAGAAGATGAAGTGAAGAAGAAGAAGAAGAAGAAGAAGTAGGAAGAAGAAATAAAAGCTACAAACTTGGATTCAAGCTCATTTTGAACTGCAAGCAAAATTCTTTTCTGTTTTTTCTTTTTTTTTTACAATTTTCTTCTCAAGTCATTGCTTCCTTTTGTTATAATGATTAGTTTGTGATTCAGATTATATTGGGAGAAATAATTTTGTTTACCAAGTTAGAATTAATATCCGAACCCGCATGTAAAGGTTAATTCCTAGGGAGTTGTTTTTACATAACCAATGATAAAACATTGATTTTAAAATTTACCATATTTTGATTGTTGAGGTAATACAAAAGTAGAGCTAAGTACAAGATTAAGCTGTAACATCATTTTGAATTATTTTTAGATGGTCTTTTTTATTGTACTTTTTAAAAATTACGGAATGTATGTTGTTATTTGTTTTGTTTTTTTGTTTTGTCAATCATATTAGCTAAACATTGTTGTATGTAAATTGGAATTGTTTATCAGCTACATTTCTCTGTCCACTTTTTTTCTTTTTCCGTAGTTTCTCTCTCTCTCTCCCCTTCTCTCTCTCTCTCTCTTCTCCTCTTCTCTCTCGCTCTCTCTTTCTCTTTTATATATATATATATATATAAAGTGAGAGAGAGACGAGAGAGAGAGAGAGAGGGAGAGGAAGAGAGTGGAGAGACGAGAGAGAGGAGCGAGAGAGGAGGAGAGAGAGTGAGGAGAGAAACTACGGGAAAAGGAAAAAAAAGGTGGAATAGAGTGTAGCTGATAAACAATTCAATTTAAAATACAACAATTGGTGTAGCTTATATGATTGACAAAACAAAAAAAACAAAACAAATAACAACATAATTCCGTATTTTAAAAGTTCATTAAAAAAGACATTAAAAATATTTCAAATATGATGTACAGCTATATTCTTGTTACTTAGCTCTACTTTTGTATTTCCTCAAACAAAATCAAAATATGGTAAATTTAAAATCCAATTGTTTTATCATTGGTAATGTAAAAACAATCTCTATGGATTCGAACCTTTACAGGCGGGTTCGGAATTTATTCTTACTTGTATAAACAATAATTATATTTCTCCCATTATATTATTGAATCACAAGACTAATCATTTAAAAAGAAGCAATGACTTGAGAAGAAAATGTAAAAAAAAAAAAGAAAAAAACAGAAAAGAATTTGATAGTAAAATGAGCTTGAATCCAATGTTTTAGCTTTATTTCTTCTTCTTCTTCTTCTTCTTCTTCTTCTTCTTCTTCTTCTTCTTCTTCTTCTTCTTCTTCTTCTTCTTCTTCTTCTTCTTCTTCTATCTTTCTTCTTCCTTCTTCTTCTTCTTCTTCTTTTCTTCTTCTTCTTCTTTTCATTCTTCTTCATCTTCTATCTCTTCTTTTTCTTCTTCTTCCTTCTTCTTCTTTCTTCTTCTTTTTCCTTCTTCTTCTTCTTCTTCTTTTTCCCCTTTCTTCTTCTTTTTTTCTTCTTTTTTTTTCTTCTTTTTTCTTTTTTCCTTTCTTCTTCTTTCTTCTTTTTTTTCTTTTTTTTCTTCTTCTTCTTCTTCTTCCCCTTTTTTCCTTTCCCCCCTTTTTCTTTCTTCTCTTCTTCTTTCTTCTTCTTCCTTTTTCCCTTTCTTCCTTTTTCCTTTTCTCTCTCTCCCTCCCTCCATATACTCTAAAGGACGTAGAAATTGATTTAACGCAATATCTTTTTTTTAAAGGAAATTAAATTCTTTCATCAACAAACCCTCGCCTAACCACCCTTTGAGGGGATGGATTTACATATCCATAAATACAGTGGGGAGATTATTGAAAAAAAGATGTTCTCGACAATAAAGGTTCAATACACAACTCACGAATATCAGGTTAATGAAACAGAAGTATTGTCCTGTTGGTAAAACTATACCAGAATTAATAAATTCCAGGTAGATGACAGGGATAATTTTGGGGTTCTCTGTAGAAAAATCCTGAAGACCTACAAATTATCTCTGTCGTCTATTTGGGATTTAGTAATTGCATTTTTTATGTCTTTATTACTTTTGTTGTTGGCTGAAGAAGGGTTTTGAGTACGAAACGTTCCGGTTTGGTATTTTTCTTTTTTTTGAAGCTGTTAAATATTCATTTTTATTTATTACTTTTTACAGTCCACAGGTCTACTGTTAGCACCCAAGTATCATTTCAAATACCGCATGTAACCAAATTGTGGTACGCTTTTCAAACTCTAGTCCCATTTTGTTTTCATCGTGTATGTTTCTTACGTCAGATTGTCCCTCAGTAGGAAACCAATTACTCGCTCGGTCTTTCCGAGTACTTATTCGTTAATTGACAGTGAAATCAGAGTAACGATTGGCAGAGAAAACACACTATCTTTATTGCCTACTCCATGTAACACCCACGAAACTGGATGAGTCGTCAAGTGGTGAGTATTGATACGGGTAGAACGTGAGGAAGAAAAAAATACTTGCTGTTTGCATTGAAAGGTCAATGGCTTAGAATCGTAAGAAACGGTATTTTTATCATTGTTATTTTTTATTATTTTTATATTATTATTATTAATATATTATTATTTTTATTATTTTATTATTATTATTGTTATTATCATTATTTTTTAATTATTATTTTTATTAATATTATTTATTGTTATCATTTCATATTACTTTCACGTCATAATCATCATCATCATATCATCATCATCATCATCATCATCATTCAACATCATCATTATTACTTTTATTATTATTATATTAATATTATCATTCTCATATTCATCATCATCATCACCATCATCATAATCATATTATTATTTTAATTATTAATAATTATTATTATTTTATTATTTTAATTATTAATTATAATTATAATTTTTATTATTATTATTTTTATTATTAATATTATTATTATTGTATTTTTATTATTATTTTTTTTTATCGTTGTTATTTTTTTTATCACATTTCCATTATTATTTTTGCTATTACAAAAACATCATTTACTAATTTCTATCATTATATAAAAATGCATAATTTTAATAAAGGGGGTAAAAATAAACCAATTGCAATAAAAATAAATTGACTTATTGTTGTTTAGAACTCTGAATGAGCAATTGAGCAAATTTTCGATGTTTATTTTAAATGCTGAACTCGAAGAGAGTTCGTGATTTCACTTGAAGAGCTTTATCATGGGCTCTATCTGAGGTTTCTCCTTATACAACAACTTACAAAATCAAAGGGTAATTTAAATGGGTATAAAAGTGCTTGGATAGAACACATTACATAGTTAGTTCCCTTTATTTAACTCGCTTTCCCTCATCATAACCCCCCCCCCCCCCCCCCCCCCCCCCCAACTCCAACCCCCCACCCGGTACTATTTACTGTCACGAAGTTTTGTTAACCAAAGATGCTTTAAATTTGATCTATGCGTTTTTTCCCTCTTTCTTTCATTTTTACTATACCTACTACAAATTACTACTACTACTACTACTACTACTACTATTTACTACTACTACTAACTACTACTACTATTACTATTAACAAATAATAATAAATAATAAAAATTAATAATAATAATAATAAAATAATAATAATAATAAAAATAATAATAATAATAAAATAATAATAATAACATACTTTTAATTTTTTAAAAATATGGTAGAGCGTGGTCAGTGGTACTGTATTTGCTTGTTACCCGAAAGGGGTACCGAGTTCGACAACCACCGCTGTGCAGTTTGGCCTTGACAAGTCACCCGCCCCAGTCAATTTGCCTCGGTGCACTGGGGCTGACGCCTGGGTTATTCCAATCTTGTTTTGGAATAGATCCTAGAGATAAAATTCCCTTATGGGTCGAATAAAGGGAATTTTTAAAAAATTATATTCAAAAAAATATTTTGCTAGAGAGCAATTGCCGGAATGAAAACTTTCATAATAAAAAAATTTAAATAATTAAAATGTTTTTAATAATAATTTTTACGGGGACAAAAGCGTATTATAACATACATCTGTATTAGGGGACTTTTTAAATTTATAAATACACACACACACATATTACACACACATATATATGTATATTAATATATATATAATATATTATATTTTATAATATATATATGTATATGTATATAATATATATAATAACGGCAACAGGAGGGGTTTAGGATTTTTGCGCCATTTTTCAGGCCTGAAAAAACATTCGAATTCCCAAAAAGCCATGTCACAGATGCTGTTAAATATAAACTTTTAAGTTGTAGATATTTTGAAATCGTTGGAAACAGGACATACCAAAAATTGAAAAACCCAACATTAAACCCAAATTTTTTGAGGCACCAAAAATTTTTATCAAAAGGGGAAAAAATGCTAAAAAAATCAAAAAGAGAATAAAAACCCCAAACCCCCAACAACTAAAACCAAAAAAAAAAAAAACTATCGGGAAAAAAGGAAAAACAAAGCAGCGGGGAAGTTGTTTTCCAAAAAAACAAGGGGAACGCTATTTGAAGAACAACATATGGAAAGCCGAGGGGTGGGAAACATAGGCGAACTGTACAATGATCCAAATAGTTTTTGAACCACCACTAAAATTCAAAAAACCCATTAAGGGACCAAACATCCCCAAAAGTGAAATTGAACATGCCTTTGGAAAAAATGAGGGATGGAAAAACAAAAGGCCTGTGAAATATTTTTAAAAGGGATTAAAAACCCTAGGGTTTTTAGCAATTGTTGAACTTCACATATTTTTCAAAAATTTTTTTAACAAACGGGAAAAATTCCCGAAATCTCGAAAACTTTTTTTCATAGCAAAACCAAAGAAAGCAGGTGCAGTCAGATGCGAAAATTTTTGAACTATAAAATTTAATAAGCCCCATTTTAAAAAAATAAGTTGGTATAATTAAACAACAGGCTAAGGAAATAAAATTAACCCCCAAATCGCCCGAAAAAAACAAAAATGGGTTCCCAAACCCGAAGAGGGGAAAGGGGGCAATATACCCCCTCCGTGGGTTTTTAAATGAAAGAGCTTACAGGGGCAGACCCCACTATACCTTGTTTTTTCGAAAAAAAAGCTTTTGATAGAGTAAACCCGAAGAAAAACTTTTAAAAAAAATGCACTCCCTTGGCGGAAAGAGGAAAAAACCCCAGCCCCATGCAAACATTTACTTCACCCAAACAGGCCCTCTATCAAAAAGGAAACCCACAGGAAAAATTCCCCCCCTTTAAGAAAGGAGTCCCCCCAAAGGGGGTGTTGCCTACCAGGGTCTGTTTAAACTATACCAAAAAAAACCAAACAAGAGGGGCCCTAAAATAATATGGGGGAATAAAGTAGGAGGTTTTCAACATTTTTAAAAATATAAAATCCAACGATACGAATCATTGCA
>NW_027623227.1:0-10470 GCF_034508935.2 Berghia stephanieae
CTTGCACGGCCAACCATCAAAAACCTTCACTATGACATTATAAATAACATTATACATCCACGGTGTGGTTAGGCCAGACAACTTACAATTTTGGTTATCGGGAATAAAACAAAATGAGGATTGGAACAACATTCCTTGGACTATTACGAATAATCCCAATATGTTTTAATGATAACACAGGCTGTCCACATTGTGAATTCATCTGAAGGTTACACAGTACATTTTCGTCATCGCCAATTTGTACTCTTCCTCATCATTCAGATTTTTGTCAATAAATCGTACGAAATCAAAACAAACATGTCATATAATTTTTAATTTAAGATCTGTTGTTTGCAATTAATAATAATAATAATAATAATAATATAATAATAATAATAATAATAATAATAATATTAATAATAATAATAATAATAATAATAATAATAATAATAATAAAAATAATAATAATAATAATAATAATAACAATAATAATAATAATAATAATAATAATAATAATAATAATAATAATAAAAATATAATAATAATAATAATAATAATAATAATAATAATAATAATAACAACAGAGTCTTATATAGTGCACGGTATCCTCAAACATGATGCTCTTGGCGCTTTGCATGAATTGATCAGATCGACGATTTTGTAAAGGGAAGGATTGAAAATTAGATGAACAGATTTGAAGATATTCAAACTTGGAAATTGGGGATGAAGGGGCAATTCACATAATATACGACGGGTAGATAGGTGAATAGACGGATGGATAGATAGATTGGCGGATGGGTAGATGGATGGAAGGATGAATAAATGTATGATTAATGAATGGATCAATGGATTGATGGCTGGGATTTGAAATAGATAAAATAAATGAGTGGCCAGAAACGGGTTAAGATGTATATATCAACAAACAGTTGAATGAAAAGCTGGAAGGATGGACACTATAGATATGGCAGGATAGATAGATAGATAGATGTGTGGATGGATGGATGGTTGGATGTATAGATAGATGGATCGATGGATGGGTGGATGGATGGATGGGTGGGTGGATGGATGGATGGGTGGGTGGATTAATGGATGGATGGAATGGTGGATTGATGGGTGGATGCGTGGGTGGATGGATGGATGGATGGGTGAATGGATTGATGGATGGATTGAAGGATGGATGGATAGATGGATGGATGAATGGATGGATAGGTGAACGGATGGGTGGATGGATGGATGGATTGGTGAATGGGTGAACGGATGGATTGATGGGTGGGTTTATGGATAGATTAATGAATGGATGGATGGATGGATGGATACAAAATAAAATGATGAAGTTAAAGACAACACCAATAACAACAACAGCAAGACCGGTTAAACTTGTTTTATATTTTTATTTTGGTCAAAGAACTTTTACTTCGAACTTCCTGTCAATCAATAAAATATGAAGTAAAAATTCACTGGTCAAAAGGGTAAAAGTGTTTTGTCAATGTACAAGAGATTAGATGGTAGATGGTACAGATGTTATTGAGAAAAAGGAAAACTTACCTTTCCGAAGTCTTGGAATAATTTGATGGAGCGGTAGAGGGACGGGCTCGTTCCCGCGGCTTTGGCGTTTGCGGGATTTGAACTGTGGAAGATACATATATAGAAGACATGTCTGACTAATATATATATATATATATATATTAATATAATATATAATTATCCATTTGTGATATCGAGCTATTAATATAATCGTTTTCAGAGGGTTGATAAAAGATATAATATAATGATATGATATGATGTGATATTATGATATGATATGATATGATATATGATATATGATATGATATGATATGATATGATATGATATGATATGATATGATATGATATGATATGGTATGATATAATGTGATATGATATGATGTGATATGATATATGATATGACATGATATATGTTATATGTTATGATATGATGTGATATGATGATATGATATATGATATGATATATCATTGATATCATATGATATGATATATAATATGAGAGCAAATATGTATATATCTAAAATATGAAAGAATGACACGTTTTTATGACGCAATATCCATCGATATGCCCAAAGCGTTTTACAAAGGGTCCCAAGCCAACGGTAACACAACACATGTAGAGCAAAACACGCAGCTTGTAAGTCGATATTATAATTATCTTTTTCTCACGGCTGTTACTTGTTTTATTATGCATGCATGATGTTTTATTCAACAAAAACATACGTCATCACAAACGAATACTCCTCATCTAGAAAAATATGTGAATGCAGTTAACAATATGTGAGCCGACACCACAAAACGGTACCATTTTCATGTGATTTGGATGAAATCTAGTTTAACATGAAAATGATGAGCTTCATTTGCTATTTCATGAAACAAATTAGAAAGCAGGCACTGGCGTTATATATAAAAATCTGAAAAAGTGTGTATAAAAACAGTGCCAGACAAAAGCAAGAAAGAAAAAATAAAAAGATAGGAAGAGAAAAAAAAATTCTAAACATCCGCCTGTATCCCCAGTCAAGGCCGGCTGATTTCTGGAAAATATTTTCTTGTATTTTTCGGTCTTGTTTTGTCTGTTACTTATAGATACTGTTTCATATCTTTAATGTGAGGCAATAGATATCATGACGAACATTGAATTTCGACATTTCTGGTCATGTTTACATTTGGTATTAGTCATCTGATCACCCAGGCATAATACTGTTTAAATACGAGAGGTCACATAGTATGATAATACATGTCATTATGTAAATTAGGCATTTAAATCTTCATATTACAAAAACCTACAGAGCATTGTCATAACCTAAAATGATTGCAAAACACGATCACGTCATTGGCCAGGTCAAATGTTTTCACACCTGTCCAATATAACATGCAACGGTGAGAAATTAGACGAGAATTACAAAATTTCAGCTGGTAGGTTCATTCAGTGCAAACTTGAAAATGGCATCCATGAGTTGTGTTGTGGCAGAAGGGAAAGGCATCGTGATGATTCATAGAAGTCACTAGCACTAATGTACCCGAGGAATACGTGGTAGGTACTTGCCCAGTTGCCCTGTTTCCGGAGTTGCCGTTCCAGCAGATAATAAGCATTTTTGGTTTAAAAGACGATGTTGACTTATATGACGGCAGGGTCGAAGATAGACTAAACATCAACTTATGGATGATTTTAGCTTGGGCAAGTGATGGCCCAGGGTCACTGTCTTTTGATTAGAAAGGTCATATAGTTGAATCCTTATAAAGACATGTTTTGTGAGCTTTAAAGTCAATGTCTAGTGATGTACCGCTTTAAGAAAGATATAACGCCGTTATAAAGCGCGCATCTTTAACTTCTTTTTTTTTTTAAGTCTCAAATCTTTTTTCGGAACAATGTTGGCAGGACGACAAAATAACAATAAAATACAAATACATTATTAAATTAAATAAGATAGTCATGTCCAAAACTTAAATCTGGTTCGGAGTTGTGAAATAGTCGCGACGGTTGTCGTTGCCGAAGGGATTGTCATTTTGCCATCACAGTAGGGAGGAAGCGGAGGCGGACGTCAATTTCAGGGTATAAGTTTCACTTTTTTATGTCCTCGGCTTTGATCGTGTGATTGAAAGGACAGGCGCGGTTTTGTTATGGTCACGTCATTCAGTATCTCAAAGGTGTTGCTTGATGTTATGAATCTGGTGATAAAACTTGAGTAATTATAAAGATATAGTGAGACAAACCACAGATAAGAGTTTGTCTCTTTGGGTCATACCGGATTTTCCCTCTCTCAAAATACATGTTTATGAGGAAAGAATATATAAGAAATGGTAGGCTTCAATGGAATCCCATTTGTTCCCATACAAATAAAGATAAAAAACTTTGTCGCATGAAACGCGGAATGATCCTCTTGGGGAGGGGGTGGGGGGCTACCCACTTTTCAAGTTGCCTCGCCATGATCCAATTGATTTTCTATTGTCTTGAATTGTGATTTCATCCCATGCATTTTGAATTGACTCTTCTAAGTCCGCTTCTGTGTAAACTGTTTTACGACCCTTATAAATCATATTGGACATCAATGACCAATTGGATTCAAGTCAGGACTCATTGGAGGCCATTCATCGTTAAAAATAAATCGCCTATAATATCTCCTGCCCGTTCTGTAAATTATACAGCATTGTTAGAAGAAAAAGAAACTTCTCCCAGTCGATCATCTGACTTTTAACCATACAGGGCAATTTCTTCCTGCACTAGTCACACTGCACTGCTAAAACAAGACGCAAGTTTGGAAACTTTCGATATCGTGATTTTTATGAGAGTTTGGTATAACTTACTTACTTACTTAGGCCGCCCCTTGGGGCGCCCAACATGAGCCACAAGTCTTCGCCATTCTGTCCTGTCCTCCATAAGCGTACGCAGCTCCCGGGTGTTGTCCATTCCTGTGTCATCTAGCAGACAGTCAATGTAAGTTTTATTCTGCCTGCCTCTGCTTCTGGTTCTCTCAGGTGGTTCCCATAGCACAAGACTGCTTGCAATCTCCTCCTTGTGTCTCCAGCAGTACTCCGCAAGAAAGGCCAATTAGCATACAGTCAAAGAATGGAGAATGGATGAA
Source organism: Berghia stephanieae (assembly GCF_034508935.2). Taxonomy (NCBI): domain Eukaryota; kingdom Metazoa; phylum Mollusca; class Gastropoda; order Nudibranchia; family Aeolidiidae; genus Berghia; species Berghia stephanieae. The sequence continues at coordinate 4,587 of NW_027623227.1, forward strand.
GGAAGTTGACAACTTCAAGTACCTTGGTGGTTGAACCCAAAGCAGTTGCTCTGATATTTCTGTCAGAAAAGCATTGGCTTGGAGTGCCTGTCACAAACTCAGGAAAATCTGGAGTTTAAACCTACAGAGGGAAATAAAGAAGAGACTGTTCCTGGCAACGGTAGAGTCGGTGCTTCTATATGGAGCAGCGACATGGACTCTTACTAAAGCTCTTGAGAAGCAACTGGACGGTTGCTACACCCGTATCCTGCGGATGACCTTCAATGTAAGCTGGAAAGAGCACATATCAAATGAAGAGCTCTACAGTGACCTCCCCCAGTGATAACTAATAGAGTTTAATTAAACTTGGACAATAATTAACTTAAAGTTTTGTTTTTGCTGCTTGTAAATGTTTGTATATTTCTGATTTATACTTCGTATTAAAATAGCGTGATAATTTTTTTCAGGTTTTTTTCTCGCATCCTATAAATATATCTGTTGGTTAATAAACCACAAAATACTACACGGAAAACAAGAATCATAAATAATATATAATTTTTGCGATATAAGTTATATTTATGGAGATCTAGGTGTATGTGCAACAAGTTTGCAAGTCTGCTAGCTGAACGCAAGGACTTGTTTTAACATCGTTGTGATGGAAAATATCTGCGTCTGCAAGGGGGAATTTTCATTTCAGCAACGGCCATAACAAAATGGTTTGTGATCCCGCAGATGAGTACACGTCCCTTTCGGTGACTAAATTTCAAAAAATAAATTAGATTTTACAATCTGATCTAATATGTAGCAATATCATGAAACACATTGATTTGCAGTACTGCAACCACCATCGAGTACAGACGATAAAAGTTATTTGCATTTTACTTTACTTTATTTGTTTTTCATGTCATTTTGTGTATTGTTGTGCGGACGAAGGGTTTGCACCCGAAACGTCCACTGTCTGTTTTGTTCCCATACGAAGCCTCTCCATTTTCACACTTTCGTTAGTATTTTCACGATCACCGGCTTCAGGCCGCCCTGCCGCTTTCTACTTTTCGCAGCTGATCACGACTTTAATGATTTTGTTAATATTATAATATTATTAACAAAGGAGGCCAAACAGATGACATTCTACTGGATTTCAGCTAACCATTTGATAAAGTACACCATTAAAGCTTCTTGAACAAGATTAATCATTATGGGATCTCAAAATTCACCTACATTTGGATTACATCATTTCTTCCGATGCGATCCCAAAGTGTTATGACTGAAAACAAAACGTCGTATCAGGTAAACATTGAGGATCAGTTTTATGCCCACTTCTTTCTTTAATCATATGCCGGGTCAATCAGGATAAAAAGGTAATAGCCTTTCTTATAGGACTGCAATACGCCACAAAAGACATGGAAAGGCTACAATCATGAGAGAAAGAATGGAAAATGGAATAGCTCAATTCTTTTAGATTGATCTGGCGGGCAGATGTATTTTACTTAAAAGCATAGCGAAAGCATTGGCTACCGGCTTCAGTCCTTTGATCAGTGACTGAGTTACAATTACAAGGACATGCACATACAGGAATATCACGTAGAACTCATCAAACCTTTTGAATTGTCTTTATAATGTCTTTATCATAGTGTAAACTGTGTTGGACACAACTAAGGAACCTACTTGGTGACAAAATTACTCCCGTATATAATATATATATATAATATAATATAATATAATATAATTATATATATTATATATATTATATATATATATATATATATATATAATATATATATATATATATATATATATATATATATTATATATATATATATATATATATATATATATATATATAAGTACGGACACTCACATTTTTCTGTCAATACAAATATTTCAATGTGTTTCCATATCGTCAGTCGACGTATCCGTAGGGTACTTTTCTTTTAATTGAGTTCGATGTTGTTTATTTTCGTCCTTGTTCTTACTTCCGATGTGTGTTACCTTCAAACTATTCGCGTTGGCCAAGACATCCACGGTATTAAAGCCCATCCCAATCTCCCAAGCATTGTACTCATATTAGTCTTGAATTAAATATGTTTTGCATATGTAAATATGAGCTCCTTTCAAAGTTAAAAAAAAAATATCAGTTAATAATGAATGAAACCTTTACACGATTTGTAAACGTGTTGGAAATGAAATGAAAGCAGATGCTATCAAATATAAATAATCCTTTTTGATGACGTCAATCTACGGTTATAGTTTATTATTTTTCAATACAGGCCACCTAGAATGCTTGGACTGCTATATTTTCCAAGTAAAATCTTGTCCTAACATTTTTCTCGGCGTCCAGAGTTTCTTTCCATTAGTATCGGGTAAACTACTATTAATCCCACTATAAACAAATGGAGGTACGTGTAAATATACAAGGATAAAATGCACGTAGCCCTATTTACTGAAAAGCCGGCAATGAGGTACATCTGCGGTGCCGATTGGCCTGAACGGTAACGTAACAACATCAAACAGAATTAAGCGCTGTCAAAGCCCAGGTGGGTGGCCATAATGACAACATTGGCTTCGGTCTTTAGGTTATCAACACAATAACTGGATCACGAAGAATGAACGAGAACTGGTACTGGATTCCAAGAATGGCACCTTAAACGGTTAGGCCAGTTGTATATTATGAAACGCCCATTCGACTCTAAATCGGGTGAACAAAAAATAAGGGAGAGAGGGGGGGGGGGGGGGCTCAAACTTTGAGATCATACTCTTCTTATTGTCAGATATCTGATCTTAGTAGAAGAGGCACAGGACGATTATGTAAGTAGAAGACAAACCAATTGATAAACTGGTTTTCATATTGTAAAATTACATGAGCCATGACATTTACAATTAATGTTGATTGATGGAAATAATAACATCTTACTTTAAATCCAATGCAATTATCGGTAACAGAACCATGGCTAATGTGCCAGGTATGCCATGCTGACATTAATAAATTGTCGCCGGATAAAATATACGATTACATTGGATAAAATATACGATTACATTTTAAGAACAGAAAAACAAGAAGAGGAAGAAGGGTGGTGATGATGATGATGATGATGATGATGATGATGATGATGATGATGATGATGATGATGATGATGATGATGACGACGATGATGATGATACAGGTAAGACGGGATAATTTGACATTAAAATAAACTTGTTACACGGGTTATTCTTCATTTCCATGTGGTTTGAGTTTATAGGTAATGACAATTAAGTATTACATAAATAAACCAAATAGCATCGGGCTGGTCCAAGATGGTTGTAGACTGGTCTGATGATAGGGAAGATTTAAACAATCTGTGGACAGGTAAGTTTCAGGGCCGTGACGTATTGACCTGAGCATAGGTTGAGGATGCAGGTGTCTCAACTATATATATAAATAGAGGTAGGATCAAATGGGTACGAGCTTGTTTGACTCACCTGATTCTCCTGGTGCCGAAATAGATATATAAATAGTGACAGATAGGCTGAGCAGCGGTACGATAATATCACACAATTCACAATATCACACGCCATTAGCTCTACGACCCCCACTCCCTTCGTTCAGGTGCAGCTGGTTAGCAGCTCTCTCTCTCTCTCTCTCTCTCTCTCTCTCTCTCTCTCTCTCTCTCTCTCTCTCCCTCTCTCTCTCTCTCTTTCTCTCTCCTCTCTCTCTCTCTCTCTCTATATATATATATATATATATATATATATATAGTTTCATATATATATATATATATATATATATATATATATATATATATATAAATATATATATATATATATATATATATATATATATATATATATATATATAATATATATATCCTTTCTCTTTCTTTTTCCTTTCTCTTTTTCTCTATCTCTTACCCTCTTTCTTTCTTTCTTTCTTTCTTTCTCTATCTCTCTCTCCCTCTCTATCTCTCTCTTACTCTCTCTCTCTCTCTCTCTCTCTCTTTCTTTCATTCTTTCTCTCTCTTTCTTTCTTTCTCTCTCTCCCCTTTCTTTCTTTCTTTCTTTCTCTCTCCTCTCTCTCTTTCTCTCTCTCTCTCTCTCTCTCTCTCTCTCTCTCTCTCCTTCTCTTTCTTTCTACACGTTTTCTTTCTCTATCTCCCTCTCCTCCCCTCTCTCTTTCTTTCTTTTTTTTCTACCCCCCCCCCCCTTCTTCTCTATATTTTTATTCCTTTTTTCTCCCTCTCTCTCTCTCTCTCTCTCTCTCTCTCTCTCTCTCTCTCTCTCTCTCTCTCTCTCTCTCTCTCTCTCCTTCCATCTCTCCTTCCAACCATTTAATTTTTTAAAATCTTAAATGAAGGATTGCACGAAGGAGGTAAATAAACCATGGGATAAACGAAAGCAAAACAAAAGAAATACGTAAGCGGCAAAGACTAGGGGAATTCCCGAAAGTGGGGGTTTTATCGTCGATGGCGGACACGCGCAGTGAATTGACGGGATGTGGTAAGCGGTAGAATGGAATGGGCCTATCTTCTATTTAAACACCTATGGGAGCTGATGTAAAACAGACACACGTTTCAAACCGACTTTCAAACAGTATAACAACCGACGATATTATTTGTTTGCAACTTTGCAAACTTGGCTTGAACATTACACCCTGAAAAATACTCTAACGCCACCCACCCAGACCTTCAATCATTATTTTCCCGACTTCCAGAAGAAAATAACTCGCGTCGAGCTGTACTTATTTGCAGGTCTGATATCGATTCCCAAATAGTTAGGGCTACAGTAATGGAATTGTTGTGACGGAAATATTCTCAAACCGACGCAAAATATTGGCCATTACAATAATGTTAAAGTGAGCCCATAATTGCGTTCGGTTATCAGGCCTGCGAATATGCCCCCCCCCCTCCCCCCACCCACTAGCCTCGAGGGATTCCAAGTCAGTATAACGATACCAAGAACTTGCATAAAGACAGAAATCATATGTAGATTTTTTTTCTTTTTCTATAAATTATCTCCTTATTCCTTCTCCAACAAGTCTGAATAGAAATATGTTTGAATTCCATAAATACTTATTTTAAATATATAAAATGGTGTCGACTACCACATTAGTGCTTGATAAAGATACAGTTCGTGACAAAATAAATGAGAATTTTTCCTTTGACTTCAAATGCCAACATCACTTGTATTTTTCAACGGGTTGACAACGGTTTGAATTAGTTCCGTTCCGAGGAGATAATGATATATTAACACAAGTTTGACACTTGAAAAATTAAATGACCTCCCCTTTTTAACTAACGACAATGAGGACGATGGATGTAAAAGTTCATGGCTTTATCTAAAAGGTCAAACATTCTCCTTTCAATTGCAAATATGGTTATTAAAGATATTGGGGAGGGACTCCCGACTAACGAGAAAGAAACTTGGCGGAGGGTCAAAAACGGTGATAGGACCGATTTGATGCGGTTTCTTTTCTCGCCAACCGAAGCCTGGTCTTTGCAATGATAACTAACATTTATTTATACCATTTAAATAGAAAGTATTGAAGTCGTTCACGGGTGATATTTTCAGGATGGTTCCGTGTTAAGGAGAAAGATTGAACGGGAATTCCCAAACTTGAGTCGATCATCGATCATTGGACAAAGAGCAAAAGCGAGTTTAATGATTTTAGGACCACCAAAACTATGACAAAACTATGGCAATATACGTTTTACTGACAAAACCTCAAGGTAACCCCATTTCGTAAATTGGCACTTTTATATTAACCCTATTAATCACTTCGTGATTATGAAATGCCCCATGGCCCCAAGTCACATTTGTGAGTAACGTCCAATCTCATATCGAGATCCGCTAACATTTTAGAGGGTTTATTCTACCAATATCATTGAATGATTAAGGAAGAAGGAACTTATTTTAGTAAATCAATGCCAAA
>NW_027623228.1:0-10474 GCF_034508935.2 Berghia stephanieae
TTGGTTTGTTGACTGTGTGTTCAGCAAAAAACCAATTTTCATGTAAACCACCCCTAGAGGGGTAATTAGGCCTGAAACATTAATGTAGACTGTCTCAAACATTGTGGTAAATATTAAAATAATAATTCGCTCCATTGCTAACATGTCGAGCACTTTTTCGTACCATATTTGTATCAAACACGATTCAATATATATATATAAATATATAAATATATATATAATATATATATATATATATATAAAATAATTGATCAAAAGGAAAGTATACACTTGTTTTATCTACAGAATTAGTATGAAATATTGTATCTGGTTTATTAAAAACCCCTATGTGTAATCATAGTACAATCATTTATCATTCATTTTGTTAGAATTTATAACGTTTATGGTTGATCTTTATGCAACATAGACTTTTTAAAACATTATTTTCAAAAAGGGAAGTAACAACCAAAACATACACTATAATTTTGACAAACAATGACATTTTAATAAAATTACTTGTGTTCAATTCCTTTGAAGTGAAGGTGAATCTAATTCAATCATAACGAGTATGTCACCCGTTCGCTCCAATCACAGCATTGCATCTCCTACGCATGGAATTGTCAATCTGGCCAGCTGGTATTGAGGAATGTTATCCCAAGCTGTTCTTATGGCGTGTAACAGTTGTTCATTTTTCGGGTCTAATGAACGAACTTGGGGGCCAAATAATGTTCCACATATTTTCTATCAGATTTAGATCGGGGGATATTGCAGGCCACAGGATGAAAACTTTTCACAATATTTGCTGCTATAAAATCCCTTATTACAATAGTTCGGTGTTGGTGCATTGTCGTGTTGAAGTTAAAATTTAGGGTGTTCATGAAAAAATGGAATAACATAGGGCGTAAAACGTGCTGGATGTACCTTGCACCGGTTAGGATACATCTACATGGGCAAAAGGTGTCCTATACTCTCTGCTATTTCCCCCCCACATCATGACTTTTTCCATATCCCTGTTGGGGATTCCAAGACACAAGAATCGAAAATCCTTCGGTAATCCTACCCTCATTTCTTCCAATCATACTGAAGATGGGCCAGCAAGAAGAGAATAAATGACCACCATGCGTTGTCAGCGCAGATGAGCACGGGCCCACTGAAGACGGGCCAACCGCTGATGTGCTCTAATAAGTTGCCAAATCAACGGACTCTTGCGATAATGTCATCCTCTAAGTCTGCGTCGAACAGTGTGTAGACTAATTCGTGCACCGGGGAACTCTAGCGCAGTTTCAGTCGCCGTCCTAAAACAATCCCGTAATCTATAAAACGGTCCTCACCTTGTGTTGTTACTCGTGGCCTGCCAGTTCGATTTGGGTCCCTTACCGTTTGTGTTATTTCAAATCGATCCACTAAGGAATATACAGTTCCCCTTTGTGATATTAAACATTTTTAACCACATTAGTCCACAGACAGTCCAGCTTGAAGATGACCATGGCACGTGCACGTTGTTCTAAAACTAGGTCGTGGCATCGCTAGATTAATGGATGGTATTTTGTATTGTGTTTTCCTCCTTGAAAATATTTCAAGAAGCCCACGGTTTGACAAAAAAATTTTTTAAATCTACCCCCTTTCCTGTCCACAATAAAGGCTAAAAGTTATTTTGGGCACGTGCGCGACGTGATAGCGAATTTCAGGTCAAAAGCAAAAGCATCGACTCTCGGTACACAGAAAGGCTAATGTAAACAACTCAGTGGAAAATAAATAGCCTACGTCAACGGATAAAAAAGTAACGACGAATTTAAATGTGTAATTTTCTTTTGATCGCAAGTATATATCTCGGGTTACCAAACCCTAAAATAATTATTACGCAAAACACTTATCCTTTGCCCTGTCCATCCTCAACTGTGACGATAAACAGATGAAGATAACAGCCACAAAAAAGCCTGAACTTTCATCTAACGAAAAGAAAAATTCTACACGCCTCACTAACGAAAAAGAAACACCACTTTGCCGTTTTGTCACAACGTCAAACGCCTCCAAATAACAAAAAGTTAATTGGCCAAAGTCATTTTGGGTGGATCTTTCTAAAAAGGTTGTATCCGACAATTATTTCCTTAATAAAAGGTGAAGATTATGTGATTTTGTACAGGCTGATAGGGAAGTCAGTTGTCTTTTAAGGGTCCCCAAAACGTTTCAAAACGTCCTTAAGAGTGTGAGACTGGCATCTCAAGGAAGAATTTTAGAGAAGCCACTGGGTAACCACGCTCTCTCCCCAGTTTCATATTCAATCATAAGTTCCCTGACGAAATTAGAACCTTTGCTATAAAATGCAGTTTTCAGCTTCTCGAAGCGACAGTCTACTTTCATACATATTACCCATTGTCATACTCCAAAGGCTGCAAGATCTGTAATCAAACCGTCAGATACGGGATCTCACGTTGGGAAACGGATGTACAAAATTCAAATTAATATATCAAAAACGACACAATAGATTTGTTGCACTTATTTTGACAAAATACCTAAAAACGACCCACTCAAATTTCAAAGACACATTCATCAGACCAAGTTTTTCCAACCGTGACAAATCCCCAATTTAATACTTTCAGTAATCGACCGACATTTTAAAAATCACAAAGAAATGAAAACAGCCCAAATTGTTGAAATTTCTGTCCCATTGATGCTCCTATTAACAAGTCATTCCAAACTAAATTTGAAAAGTACCCTTTTCCCTTTATGCATGGAAATAAATGCTCTTGGATATAAGTCCGAGTTATCGTCTTTCTGTAGGTAGCCTCGGCTATGTCCAGGTAGATTTTGAATGGCTTAAAGATTCTGGGCATTAAAGCAAAAGAAGCAAAAGTCCTTTCAAAATAGAAAGCAACAGTGTCATCATTGGCTCTTACAAAGTTTTGGGGAAAAAGATGCAAATTCATCATCATTATTAGCACTACATATCTAGTAAAATAGATATGTGTCCTTTTTTATATCCCTCTATCTATAAAATAGTCCAAATATATCAATTTGTATTTTTATTGTAATAATCGAATTAATTTTTAATTACTGTTATTATTTTTATTTTTATTATTATTATTATCTTATTATTATTATTTTTATTATTATTTTTATTATTATTATTATTATTTTTAAATTATTTTTAATTATTTTTATTATTATTATTATATTTATTATTAATTATCATTATTTTATTATTAAATATTATTTTTATTATTATTAATATTATCATTATTATTATATTATTTATTATTATTATTATTATTATTATTATTATTATTATCATTATTATCATCGTCATCATTATTATTATTATTGATATTATTATCATTATTATTATTATTATTATTATTATTATTATTATTATTATTATTATTATATTATGATTATTATTATTATTGTCATCATTATCATCATCGTAATTATCAGCATTGTTGTTAGCATCACCCACCGGTGAGGGGGGGGGGCACTTTGGGACAAAGCTCAATAAAAAAGGGGTCACTTTGGACAAATCTCAATAAAAGAGGGAGATCACTTTGGACAAATCTCAATAGAAAGGGGGGTGTCACATTGGACAAATCTCAATAAAAAGGGGGGGGGGGGGGGTGGGAGCGCATTTTGACCAAAGAAGGTCTGGAATTTAGTATTGTATTTATGTTCTTATTGTTTTTTTTTTTTTGTTGTTGGCTGAAAAGGGTTTTTGAGTCCGAAACATTCCGTATTTGGCATTCTATTTTTTAAGCATTATATTCATTATTGTTTATTACGAAATAAAATAGGCAATATACTATATTGTCATCAGAATCGTCACTAAACTAAATTGAGCTTTTATATAGCGCAATATCCACTAAACGTACTCAAAGTGTTTCACAAGGCCAACACAACATTTAACATTTAGAACGGGACATGACGCCTTTTTTTTTTCTCGACAGAGGCAACGCTGTTAACGGCCAGGTACTTAGTTAACACCTACTACGGTGAGAGAATTTGAGTAAAAGCCATCTCCAAGGACAAACTATGCCCGAGCGAGCCTCGAACAAAGGACCTTTCGATCCGAAAGTGAGTGTAAATACCAGAAACCCCAAAGCCGCTCTTTGCATTCTCCCCCCCCCCCCTCAACCTCACTTTCTTCTATAAAACTGGCCAAATTGCGCTCCATACCTTCTTTGGTAAAAAATGCGCACCCTCCACCCCCCCCCCCCCCCGCATTTTCTATTAAGGTTTAGCCAAACAAAATACATACCACCCACACCACTGTTATAATCAATACACGAGGTTGTTTGTTTTGTTTTTTTATTATAAATTTCTATTTATTTATTTTATCGCAACATTCGAAATTTCTCAAAGAAAATATGAAATCAAGAAATCAAAGAGCAGGCACTGGTGTAAGATAAAAAATCTGAAAAAGGGTGTAAATAAAGGTGCCAGACAAACCAAGAAAGAAAAATATAAGGGAAAAAAACATCCCAACAAACCAGTCTACCTCGACTGGGGAGGACCATCCCCAGTCAAGGTCGACTGATTTTTTTTGGGGGGGTATTTTTTCTTCAATTTTTCTTTTTTGGCTTTTTTCTGCACCTTTCATACACACTTGTTTCAGACTTTGTGCGGCTATGTGGTATAAGTAGTAGGCGTATGGCTACACCTCCAAATTTATTTCGTCAACCCCAGCTTCTAAAGTCTTCCTCCGCCCTAGGGACGGTTTCGTAGCCACCTTCAAGTTTAGTGACGGAGAGTGGAGGACGATGTGATCGCTGGTCCTGGGGCTGCCTGACATTTCTGGCAGGTATCACTGTTCGAAGTTTCCATCTGCACATATTTTGATGCAGCTGCCATGCCCGGTTAAGAGGCGATTTGAGGAAGTCCAGTATTTCCTGGCGTTATTGAATGCAGGCACTCTTTTGGTGATCTTTAATGATGTTTCCTCCTCTTGGTGTTTCCCTGTTCCACATTTCTCTCCAGTTTTCCTCCACACTGAAGCCCTGCCATTTTTGTTTAGGTGGAAAGGTCTTCTCGATTTGAGTCTTGTTAAATGTGCCTGGTTTATTATTGATTTTATGGAATGTTGTCTGTGGCTTGGGTCAATTCTTTCATACATCCTTGATTAGCTTCTTGTCGTCTGAGACTTGGTGGTGCAATTCCGATCAGTGTTGAGGCCACTGATTTTGGAGTTGACTTGGAGACATCCTGTTATAATTCTCTTTGATTCTCTATCCCGATGTCAATTCGGTTTACTGTGGGCTTCCCCATCCAAACAGGGGCACAGTATTCTCCGCCCACACAGTGCCAAAGCAGACGTTCTCAGTACCGTGGTGAGGCTCCCCAGGTGGTACTTTGCGATTTTTTCTCACCAGGCTGTTTCTTTTTGCGATTTTATTTGCGGTTCCCTCAATGGTTTGCGATAATTTAGTTGTCTGTCCAATGTAATGCCGAGGTATTTAGGATTGGGGGTCTAGGGGTATATTGAGTTATTGGCTGTGGTTTTCAGTTCTTTTGTTGCCTCTCGTTTATTCAAGTGGAAATTTGTGGATACTGATTTGGTGGTATTCATTTTTAGGTACCACCTATGAAATATTGTTTCAGGGGGGTGGTGTCTTTGCTTAGATTTTCTTCAATCTCTTTCCAGTTTTTCGATTGATAGGCCCGTCTCAGCGTATCCAAGTTTGATGCTTCGCATTTTTGCATGTCGGAGATATAAAACATTGAAGAAAGTTGGTGCTAAAACTGAACCTTGTGGTACCCCATTTTAATTTTGCGTGTTTTGCTTTTGTGTTCTCCCAGTAGGACATGGAATTGTCTGTGCCAGTCAGGGTAACAGCATTTTGAGCGTCTTTTCTACAAGGAATCATTTTTGAGAGCTTTAAACATCAGTCCGCCTGTCCAAACAGTGTCGTAAGCTGCAGAAAAGTCTATTGGGACTGCACCAGTCTTTTTTTTGTTCTCAAATCCTACTTCAATGTATGGGGTTTCAGTGCAAGGCCCTGCTCACTCGTGCTTCTTTGGGGTCTAAAGCCCGCTTGGTCTGGTAGTATGCAGGGTTTTACAAGGGGGTTGATTCGCTCTAGTACGATTCTTTCCAGGAGTGTGTTATAAGCAGCAAAGTAGAATATTGATCTAAGTTGAATGGTTCAGTCATTGGGGTTTACCTGGTTTAATATGGCATTACTTTTGGCATGTTCCAAATTTGTGGGTATGTGCCCTTTTCCATGATGTCTGTTATAGTATTTGCCAGCCAGTCCTATTGTTTCTGGTCCAAATTAGTAATCTGTCGGGGTATATTCCATCAATGCCAGCAGCTTTGCCATTTTTTATTTCTTTATAGCTCGTTTTCATTTCATTAATCGTTATTGGGACACTTAAAAACTTGCTATGGTCAGGCAGAGTTTTCATGGTCTTTTGATATTCTTTCTTTTTTCTTTTTCAAATTGATGGTTTGGGGTGTGTTTCCCCCGTTGTTTAATTTCTTTTGCAATTTCTTCAGCTGCCCAAACCGGGTCTGATTTTGTTTGACGAGCTTCAGGGTTTAGCTTTTTGAGGGTGCCAGCAAAGGCGGGTGGAGTGACTGAGGGCAAAGTTTTCAAAAAGTTTCTACCTAGGACTTCTCTATAGATGTCCCCTGGTTTCTACCCATCTCTCTTTTCGGCTTCATTTAGTGTGTTTAGTTGTTCTTCTCCAACCTTTTCATCATGTGTCTCCTCATATTTTTTCAGCAATTTTTTACTTCGTTCATTCCAGCATGGTATGTATTGTTTTCTAAAACACCCCTGGGTATGTTCTTCTTTGCGGAGGTTAGGACAATTTGTTAAATTTTCCCTTTATTCTCAGTTTTGGGGGGTGGGATCCTTTTGCAGGTTTTGTCAATTTTTATCCCCGAAAGCTTCCAGTTTACTTTTCGGAAATTCCAAACCCTTGGTTTTGGGCAGGGGGTCATGATTGGGGTTTGGGAAATTTCCCGTTCTAACAGGACTGGACGAAAGTTGACTGTGAGGAAAATCTCCCAGAATTTCTCTAGTTTGACTTCAGGCAAATTCAATTTGGGTCCCCTTGATACAAACACGCGGTCTGGTGTATAGTCTTTGCACCAATGTCTGATCTTAGAGTTCCCTTTGTCTTTGGGTTGTAAATGTGTGTTAGTTCATTAACGTTTGCCCATTGTGAGATCTCATTCCCTGGGGTGTCATTTTTGTTGTAACCCCATTCGGAATGGTGGCTGTTGAAGTCTCCCCATGATTATGGATGGGTGTTTACTTGTCTTTAGGATAAGAGGCCCCGTTAGGGTTTGGTGGGTTTTTATACATTAGTGAATTCCCTGTCATCAAATTTAATAGGATTCTTTGTGGCTATGTGGTCTAGTGGTATGACACTCGCTTTTGGATCGGTAGGTCATGGGTTTGTGTCTCGCCGACGCATAGTTGAGACCTTAGAAAAGGCTCTTTACTCATATTCTCTCACCGCACTCAGGTGAAAATGAGTGCCTGGCCTTTAACAGCGTTCTCTCTGTCAGAAAAAAAAATTGTAACATCGCCTAACAGGGGTCAAGTCGTCCGTCTAAATGTTAACTGTTGCTGTTGGTCACGGACCCCTTATATTGTAAAGAGCTTTGAGCACATTTTTATTGCGCTATATAAAAGCTCCTTTTCTTTTTATTTTTTTTTAAATCTCAAAGAAAATCACGCCATCCCATCTAAAAGTTACGCATCAAAACGCACTGAGAGAAACACAATAGCAAAGAAGTTCATCTCAAAATGAGCAGCCATTTTGTTCCAGCTTCTGTATTTTTTTTCATCAAAAAAAAAAACAATTTTTGTTTTATAAAAATCAAGATAGTTTTATTATAATATTTATTGTATCACTAAAAACTAAGATTGTATATAATTTGGCACGAAAAAGAATTCACTAATGGCTCATCAGTCACATCATACAGCAGAAAGGTCACCTATGGCGCATCAAGCACATCATACAGTATCATAGCAGAAAGGTCAGTATCAGCAATTTTAGCATCCCTGTTTAGTGTTGTGCTATGTATCGAAAAAAATCGATATATCGATATGAATGACAAATGCCATATCAATATTGATTGTTGTTTAAGTTTAGGTCCTTAAACTAACCCCAATAGAAAAAAAAAACCCTAGGACCTTGAACAAACCCCAATAGAAAAAACCCTATGTACCTTGAACTAACCCTAATTAGAAAAAAAAACCTATAACTTTGAGCTAACCCTAATAAAAAAAAAATTACCCAGGTCCTTGAACTAAACCCTAAGATAAAAAAAAAACCCTACGACCTTAACTAACTCTAATAGAAAAAGACCTAAGGACTTGAACTAACCCCAATAAAAAAAAAACCCCATAACCTTTAACTAACCCTAATAGAAAAAAAATCTAGGACCATGAACTAACCCTAATAGGAAAAAACCCTATAACCGTGAACTAACTTTAAAAGAAAAATTACCTAGGTCCTTGAACTAACACAATAGAAAAAACCCTAAGGCCTTGAACGAACCCTTATAGAAAAGAACCCTAGGACCTTGATCTAATCCAAATAGAGAAAAACCCTAGGACCTTGAACTGGGCCCTAATAGATAAAATTCCTATGACCTTGAACTATGCCTAACAGAAGAAAAAAATCTGGGACCCCATTTTTGCGTTGGTTTGTGAGTAATTGCATTACAAAATCCATTAAAAATTCGGATTATAAAACGTGCAAGGAAGTACAAATCAATTGAACAAATATTTTGAGTCCGTCAACAATCAAAATCGGTCCGATAGTAAAGTCTGGAGGTGCGAGCCCAAATGAATCTGACAACTGGGGCGGCCAAGTGGCGATTCCAATGTCAAAGGACCGATCATTATGCCCACCCAGCACACTTGATAAATAATCAATTTTAGTCAACGGGGATATAAGTTAAATTTTGAAAAAAGAAAAAGTTTGCAAGTAACGTGTAAAATCAATCTGTAAAAAATTGGTTTTATGATATTTAGATTTGCCAGTAGTTCTGTGCTTTGTTGACAAAATAAAAAAATACTATGTACGAAATAAAATTTTAACCCCCCCCCCCCCCCCCCCAAACCTATTTCTTTTAAGAAAAAGAGAAAGATTATATATATATATATATATAAAAATATATATATAATATATATAATATTAAAATAAATAAGGTCGATCACAATTTTTCTGCCCCTACAATTGTTTCAATCTACAATTGAAAAATGTGAGAAAATATGAGTGGCCTTATTTTTTTATATCTCTAACCAACATTTAAGCACTCTCATACCACCCACCAACACTATTATATATATATATATATATATATATATTTTAATATAGTGTGTGTGTGTGTGTGTGTGTGTGTGTGTTTTTCATTATGTTACAGAGATAATTTTGGGGCAGCACTAAAAGGGGAGAAGGCGAAGCAAACTTTTAATGCATCTTTAACTCCACAAAGATCACCGACGAAGTGTTGAAAACAAGCCAGTTCATCTCCACATCGCCCACAAAAATACGTACCAAATGGAACCCTAAGAAAAAATTTCCAGTCGTACCTGGCAAATAAAGCAGCGAAGGAGGTAGTCGGGAAATATCGAAATGGGATACGCAGTACTCGCAAGAATTAGCCAATAACCGGGCGCTCCTCATCACAAGATCGTTAGTGCCGTATTTGAAAGTCCTTGGGATACGAGCGTATCGATATTAGTTCAAACAAAACATCGGCGAGTATAAGGACAGAGCATGCAGATTTCCAGTAAATGTCTTTGGAACAGCAAATTCGACAGTTTTGCCGAGTACAAAGTTTAAAAATAGATCATTGTGGTGTGTAGTTCTCATATACGGGGTTTATTTCGAATGATCAACAAAGAACAAAAAGACATAATATCATTTTTAAACCGGGAAGTAGTTAACCCCCCCAGTCGTGATTAAATACCGTAAGCTATCATTGAACAGATCATTACCATGACGTAATAGATGATTTTTTACAATCCTGTTTTGTTTTGTTTTTTTTTTTTTTTTTTTTGAATTCCGGACGATTCCCAACCGCTGCAACGAGCTTACGAGATATGTACTATTGTTTTTAAATCACTGCACTCTGATTTTCCTGGTTGACATGCTTAAATTCTACGTCCCATCCAGAAATCTTTAGATCAAAGTCTGATAATCACATACATACTTGTGAAAGCCAAAAAATGACTCGCTAAATTGGCGACAAGTGTTTTTAATAAATTTGGCACCCTTATCTGGAACTCTCTTCCAAGATATATCAGAGACAGTAATGAGCAGAATTCTTTTTTTTTAAATTTAAAACGTTTCTTTTCATAAAGTAACACTAGAATAATTATTTGGGTTTGTTTCATATTGCATGAGTGGTTGTATGTGTGAGTGAAGTTGCCACCGTTAAATGTTACAAACGTTACTTGGGGAATAAAAAAACCATTAAAAAACCAAATTTTTTTTAAAACACATTTAAAAAATTTTTATAAATAAAACAATTTTA
>NW_027623229.1:0-2500 GCF_034508935.2 Berghia stephanieae
AACCTCAGCTCTTTGCTGTTGTTTGAGAGTTTTCGCCGCTGAGAAAATTTTTTCTCCGTTTGTCTTTTTGCACTTTCCTACTCACGTCATGTTTTGTTGTTGCTAAGATGAGAGTCATTTACATCGATGGATATTTGTGAAAAAAAAATATTAAAAATTGACCTTTATATAGAGCAATATCCACTAAATGTGCTCAAAGCGCTTTACAAGGGGTCCCTGGCCAACAGCAACATTTAACATGTAGGACGGGACATGACGCCTGTTAGGCGATGTTACAATTTTTCGGACAAAGACAACGCTGTTAACTGCCAGGTATTCATTTTACACCTGAGTACCGTGAGAGAATGTGAGTAAAGAGCCTTTTCCAAGGACTCAACTATGCGCCGAGCGCGAGGCTCGAACCAGAACCTTCCGATCCGAAAGCGAGTGTCATACCACTAAACCACATTAGCCGCACACGGGGGAGTTTTCTCGTCAAAATTCTAAATACGTGTTTTCACAGAAAACTGTACAAAGGGTTTAATGGTGTGTGTATTTTTAATTCAGAAAAGTGAGTGGAGCAGGCACTTATGTTGGTAACAACAAGATATGAAGTGAGTAGAAAAGTGCCAGAAGACAATAGAGAATAAAAATTTTTTTCGCGGCGGTGGTGGGGTTTGAACCTGCGACCTTATTGGTACGACAACTCCGCTGGCAGGTGAGAGCGTGGCTCTACCGTGTGAGCTATCCACGAACACATAAAAATATCGTTTCAAACCCAAAGTCATTTCTAGATCCCTCTCTCACCCACTTCTTGAGATCGCCGATTCGTTCGCCACCATCGCGAAGTAATTTTGACCAGCAGTTAAGCTTAATAGCCAATATTCTCATCACAAACATATAACATAGAAAAAATTTTTATTCTCTATTGTCTTCTGGCACTTTTCTACTCACTTCATATCTTGTTGTTACCAACATAAGTGCCTGCTCCACTCACTTTTCTGAATTAAAAATTCACCCCATACACCGGAGCATACTCAATGTCTCAATCGTTTCTATGTTATATGTTTGTGATGAGAATATTGGCTATTAAGCTTAACTGCTGGTCAAAATTACTTCGCGATGGTGGCGAACGAATCGGCGATCTCAAGAAGTGGGTGAGAGAGGGATCTAGAAATGACTTTGGGTTTGAAACGAATATTTTTATGTGTTCGTGGATAGCTCACACGGTAGAGCCACGCTCTCACCTGCCAGGCGGAGTTGTCGTACCAATAAGGTCGCAGGTTCAAACCCCACCACCGCCGCGAAAAAAAATTTTTATTCTCTATTGTCTTCTGGCACTTTCTACTCACTTCATATCTTGTTGTTACCAACATAAGTGCCTGCTCCACTCACTTTTCTGAATTAAAATTCACCCCATACACCGGAGCATACTCAATGTCTCAATCGTTTCTATGTTATATGTTTGTGATGAGAATATTGGCTATTAAGCTTAACTGCTGGTCAAAATTACTTCGCGATGGTGGCGAACGAATCGGCGATCTCAAGAAGTGGGTGAGAGAGGGATCTAGAAATGACTTTGGGTTTGAAACGAATATTTTATGTGTTCGTGGATAGCTCACACGGTAGAGCCACGCTCTCACCTGCCAGGCAGAGTTGTCGTACCAATAAGGTCGCAGGTTCAAACCCCACCACCGCCGCGAAAAAAAAAAATTTTTATTCTCTATTGTCTTCTGGCACTTTTCTACTCACTTCATATCTTGTGTTACCAACATAAGTGCCTGCTCCACTCACTTTTCTGAATTAAAAATTCACCCCATACACCGGAGCATACTCAATGTCTCAATCGTTTCTATGTTATATGTTTGTGATGAGAATATTGGCTATTAAGCTTAACTGCTGGTCAAAATTACTTCGCGATGGTGGCGAACGAATCGGCGATCTCAAGAAGTGGGTGAGAGAGGGATCTAGAAATGACTTTGGGTTTGAAACGAATATTTTTATGTGTTCGTGGATAGCTCACACGGTAGAGCCACGCTCTCACCTGCCAGGCGGAGTTGTCGTACCAATAAGGTCGCAGGTTCAAACCCCACCACCGCCGCGAAAAAAATTTTTATTCTCTATTGTCTTCTGGCACTTTTCTACTCACTTCATATCTAATGGTGTGTGTAGTTGTCAAGTACTTTGTGTGTACCTGCGTGTGTGTGTGTGTGTGTTGCATTAAATTATAGTATTAGTATTAATGTAATACGTGTGTGTTTGTGTGTATTACGTCATCGTATCATGCGTGGATGTATTCGATCCAAATACGTTATTAATGTATTGTAGAATGAATCCACGAGAATACGACCGGGTATTAACATTTAGTGACCATTAATGGGCGGTTGGGTCTTTTCTAAAAAAAATAATTAATAATCATATTGGGCGGTTTTAATACTTTTGTATCGTCATTATAGGTTTAAAATAATAACAATTTCGGTGATGAACAACAACATTATTTGTGCTGATATCCATTTTGCGT
>NW_027623229.1:5000-10468 GCF_034508935.2 Berghia stephanieae
TATATATATATATTATTAATAGCTCCATTTATCAAAAAAGTTGAGCACTTTAATTTCATGGTTTTCCTTTTATAATGTATATATATATATATATATATATATATATATATATATATATATATATATATGTGTGTGTGTGTGTGTGTGTGTATATAGATCTCTCTCTCTCTCTCTCTCTATATATATATATATATATATATATATATATATATATATATAGGCCTATATATATATATATATATATATATATATATATATATATATATATGTGTGTGTGTGTGTGTGTATATGTATATATATATATATATATATATATATATATATATATATATATATATATATATAGAATGCGCTTGGCCAAGGAGTTCACAACATTGCCATCCGGAAGTAGAACGGACCAACACACAAACTCTGTGTAACCATGAACTTCTATAGTCTGTTTAATACAGTTTAGTGAGAACAACTCACAAACGCGGATGGCAAAAACAATAACAAAGGCCTGAGTGACGTCATCTGCATACTATCTATATATATGTATGTCTTTCTTATTGTTTGACATGTGCATGCTCACACCAGACCTCAACTCAATTTCTTCTATAGATAGAATGCGCTTGGCTGTGAAGCTCATAACATTGCCATCCGGAAGTATAACAGATCAACACACAAAACTGTGTGTATTCATGAACTTTTATAGTCGGGTTAATACAGTTCAGTGAGCATTACTCATAAACGCGGATGGCAAAAAACAATAGCAAAGACCTGAGTGACGTCATCTTCGAGCTATCTATAGAGTGAGTGATAGTGACGTCATTCGACTCTCTGTTGTCGTTTTTAGCCCGCCCGCGATTTTGGTGCTTAATTCTCATCTATGTTCCTCTAACAGACGACGGTTGAAATGTTATTAGTTACACATGTTAGAAAAATCGATCCGTAGGGCAGATCTGGTGCGTATTTTATTTGAATAGATAACATCAAAACATTTGAGTGGGCAAGTGTTTCTGCTTTATGGGGCTTTTTTGTGTTGTTAATGTTTCTTTTATCATGTATTCTTCTTTTTTTTTTTTTTGATCACAAATATATGGCAAATAAAATTGTTTTTAAACGATGTATTTTCACCTAAGGGCATCTAGAGAAGGATAACTGAATGAAGATGACGTCACTCGGCTCTTTGCCATTGTGTTTTGACCGCCAGTTAGGAGATCAGTTCACATTGAACTCCCTTTTTTAGACAAAAGATCTGATAAATCTGTCGAAAAGTACTGGCGTCCTATTTAAAGGGTAGCAAGCAATTGCAATCGTCCATTTCACGTTATAGAAACCGGGATAAACTCCAACTCATGGGACCTATGCCTTGAAGGACTATTTTTTTCACTGACAAGAAACGTTAAAGGTTACGGGTTTTTTATTTATTTATTTTTATCTGTTTGTTTTTGTGTGCATTGGCACGATTGATCCGGCGGGCAAATATTGTAAGTATCTTACTTAAACTCATAGCATCGATAACATAAATATTATTTTGAGTGTGCGCAGTTTCCGGTTATTGTTCTCGAAAATCAAACAAACAAATTAAGAACTACATTGTTTTTTGTTTTTTTTTAACTGATGTAATTTCACCTCAGGGCATCTGCAGACCTTTTTATTGAGCGTCAATTGATCCCCGAAGATCTGGCAAATAAACAGTCTTTCTCATTTGATTAACTCACTCAACCCTAGAGATTTAGCTGCTTTTCAAAATTGTAAAAAAAAAATATCAAAAATGGTCATGTACATATGTTTTTGTTTTTATTTTTAAGGGTTTTACGGCGCTTGCAACAAATTTAGGTTATATCAGCGCCAGTAAAAAGGAAGAAAATGGGATAGTAAAAAGTATTAGAATTACAATTAAACCACCCATGAAAAAGTAAGACATAGGGGAACTGGGAACAAATAGGGATCAGATGTAGATTCCAAGAGCAAACCATCAATGTACTTAGTTTGAAATCACCTATAAGTCTCATCCGAACACAAGCACAAAATCCAACAAAGAGGAATACACTCAAATGCTTACATTATACATTGAAAATAACAAATATAATAATGCATAACATAGAGATGATTTACAAGGAAAAAATATCGTCTCCCAAAACAATAACTATGCATTTGACTGTTTTCCTCCCAGCTAGGACTCCGGCTAGGGCCAGGACAAAAACCAAGTAATCTCATTCCAAGACAAAGTCAGAAAGCATGTTGGAAAACAGCTATAAGGGGATAGAAGACACAGTAAGTACCTCCCTGACCACTATGGGAGGTCAGGAACCCCACCCAGGATCATGTACATAGATAGTGTTATTCAACTATCATTAACATGTAAAAACTAAAAACATTAGCTTTGATACTACGCCTATAATTTGTCTCAGAAAAATGTAATAAATAGGCATGGGGTAAAAAGTAACCCGGGTAAACTACGGATATAGTCAGTGTTAGGGTTGAGTGAGTTAAAAACAAAATAACTTAGGGGAACTTGTTTTGGTCGGTTGCGTTTTGTATTGTAAATACTCGACCGTGTGAATAAAGCTCACACATTATACTGATGGGCAAACAAACAAACAAATACGTTATGACGTCACTCGCCGACGACAAATTTCAATCAGTCAATCAATTAATCAATTAATTAATCTATATATCGATATGATATTCAATCGATATATCGACAAGCAGCAATTGGGTGGTCGATTAATCAAATAAGTATATGTAATTGATTGTTAATGTTCATAATATGTAGCCCACCTTTCTGAACGGTATTACGTCAGATCGGAGTGATATCAATGTTGAAAATCGATTTTATTGATGCTATGCGTTTAGTTTTAAACAAAAACCTCACAACATTTCACCAGCCGGAATTAACGTCCCGACACACAAACCTATGATAAGACTGAGGCTTCCAGTAAATTTCCGTTGTCTGGCGGTTAGGAATTTTCGGTCATTTCGTCAATCTATGATGAAAATGGGCTTTTGTGTTTGGGATGTTTGTTTTCGTTTGTGTTAGAATTGTTGTTTTTTTTCCTTTTGTGTTTTTCTTATCTTTTTGTCCTATTTTTTTCTGTTTGTTTTTCTTTTTGTTTTGTTATTTTGTTATTATTTTTTTTTTATTTGGGGGGGGGGGGGGCGGGCCTGGGGGGGGGGGGGGGGGTGATTGTTCTTCTTTTTCCATGTCATCTTCAACCTGTTTTTAGAACATCCAGCACAAGCCCTAATCCAAGGGAAGTAATCGTATTTTTATCCTCTGTGTCCAACCTCTTGAAAATATTCATACATAGTTATTTCCCTTGAATAAGAGGGTGGGAAAAGAAGCGGGAGTTGTCGTATGTCACTCGCTTTCAGATCGGAAGGTCCTGAGTTCAAGGCTCGCTCGGCGCATAGTTGAGTCCTTGGAAAAGGCTCCTTACTCACATTCTCTCACTATACTCAGGAGTAAAATGAGTACCTGACCGTTAACAGCGTTGTCCTGTCGGGAAAAAAATGTAATATTGCTAAACATGTGTCCCGTCTCGTTCTATATGTTGCGTGTTTCAGTTGGTCATTGTAATGCGTTTTGATCACGTTTAGTGGATATTATGCTAGATCTATATAAAATCTCAAGTTTTTTGTTTGTTTTGTTTTTGTTGTATTTTTATTTTTGTCTTTTTTTTTGTATGAAACACCAAAGAGTAGTAAGTAATAAGCAGTCTATTGAATCGTACGTTCCGCCAGATCTCAAATAGACCCAGCTACCCAATCATTGATGCGTGGTCAGGGGCATCGCATAAAATCCCAATTTCGCCCAGAATTGCCAGGGTTCCTATCCTTGTGAAGCGAGTGCTCTACCACCTGAGCTATAGGGACACCTTTTACAACAACGATCACGTGATAATTTGGGTTCTCAGACCTGCAAATATGTACGTTTTGTGTTGGATTAACCCTCTCCTTACCACCTACAGCAAAATCGCCACATTTGTTACGATACAATATACAATTTTTCTTATTCTGATTTCTTTTGTACATCACAGACTTTGAAGAATGAGCTTTGTTTAATTAATAAGAACGTAATGTTGTATAGGGAATGAGATTAGCGGAAGAGTAGTGTCCCTTGATTGGACGTCACCCATAGTCTGTGACGTCACCGGAGGAAAAATTATTAGAGAGAAAACGTCATGTTGGTTGTGCGGATTCCGCAAGGACGAGAGACGCATGCGCACAACCAACATGACGTTCTCTCTCTAATAACTTTTCCGCCGGTGACGTCACAGGACTATGGGTGACGTCCAATCAAGGGACGCTACTCTTCCGCTAATCTCATTCCCTATAGTAAAGAGATTTTTTTGAGTTTAAAAAAGCAAATTTTCTGCTGGGTAAGCCTGCCATTTTGGGGAAAATGCTGAAAATGATCGGTAAGGAGAGAGTCAAGCCAGATGAAGAAAATTGATTTGACAACGAAAGTGTGACCCAATGAATCAAAACAGCAACCTTGGACAATAACGCGTGTGACACTTGTATCATTATCATCGTCGTCATCGTCATCATCATCATCATCATCATCATCATCATCATCATCATCATCATCATCATCATCATCGTCGTCGTCATCACCATCATCATCATCATCATCGTCGTCATCGTCATCATCATCATCATCATCATCATCATCATCATCATCATCATCATCATCATCATCATCATCATCTTCATCACCATCATCATCAGCATCATCATCATCATCATCATCACCATCATCATCATCATCATCATGATCTTCATCATCATCATCATCATCATCATCATCATCATCATCATCATCATCATCATCATCATCATCATCATCATCATCATCACCATCATCATCATCATCATCATCATCATCATTATCATCATCATCATCACCATCATCATCATCATCATCATCATCACCATCATCATCATCATCATCATCATCATCATCATCTCTATTTTTACAAACTCTTACGACGCTATAAATTGATGATCAAAGGATCAGTTCAGTCGTATTAAACTATGGGAAATAACTGTGTTTTTTTAATCTTTAATAGTAATACTAGCATTGCTTCCCTTGAAATGATAACGAATTGCAGAGCGTGCTTCAGATTCGCAAACACCATTAATGTTATGCGTCTAGTAAAATAAAAACTTATAACATCCGCCACCCAGGTACATTGTGTCCTGGCACAGAATAATGTGTAACTTTAAACGGTTATAGCCTGATTAATGCAATTTAATGAGAACTACTCACAAATATGGCTGGCTTTAAAAACAATAACAAAGAGCTGGGTGACGTCAAATTCGTTCTATTTATAAGTATCTCCTCTAAACGTTATCGTATACGAGTAATTTTGAGAGCAAGATAAAGTGAGTAAATGTGACTTATATACTAGTGATTAAACGAAAGTATACACTTGTTGTACTTACAGAATTGGTATACAATATTGTTCTGGTTTATT
>NW_027623230.1:0-5000 GCF_034508935.2 Berghia stephanieae
AAAATCCACTCAGAAGTGATTGGATAGCTTTGTCTAATAGTTGTGACGAAGAGTTGATTGCGATTGATTCGCGTCCTATTCAGGGCATAGAAAACAAGATGGAAGAAAAGTCATGACGTCATATCTACACATCCGTTTTTTTAATCTTTGGAAGTGTGTATGTAACCAGTTTTTCTGAGTACTAATAATGAATAGGTTACATATTGAATCATAAGGTGGCATAACTATTTTAGTAGCAGAGTTTATAGTAGATTCTACGGATTACCAGACGTAAAAAGTGTCGCGATCTGTAGGAGAAATTTGAATAAAACTCCGCTTTGAATGGATTGATGGTCAATGTGTATTATTGTATTGTAATTTAGGCTCTATCGGATATTATCGTTGCCTGTGTAGCATGACAGGGGTTCAAACTCGAGAACTTAGTTATGAGCAAAAAGGAATCAGACATGTTATTTTATTCACCATAACGACACAAACTATTGGTCAGCTGAAGGTATAAGTTTCTACACTCGATTAATGCTTTTTTTTCATGAAAATGCTGCCAGTCGCCTTGTGTATGTGTCGATGCGTTGTTATTTAATCATGTTAATTTACCACATAATTTTTTATGTTAATAGCTCGGTCACCTCTAATGCTGTGTGTGTGTGTGTGTGTGTGTGTGTGTGTGTGTTTGTGTATCAATGAATTCCAAATGAATACTGTCTGGGTGGGGTCTGGAATACCTAAGGAGGTCGTTGACCTACTTAATCGATGCTTTTTCATATACAGTACTTGTATTTAAATACTAATTTGATACGGAATTCCAAATTGTTATGGTCCCATTATTATAATGGGAAAACTCTCAAGTACAACAATGATAAACGAGTAGTTTCTTTAAACTGTCTATATAAAACGATGTTACTTTGGGAGAATAAGCAATAATATTTTATTCATAAGTTGTACGCCGTGCGGGTAGCTGTGTGGTCTTGTGGTGTGGCCATAGCAATCTAAGGCTAAGGGTGTGATACTGTACCTGCCTGCCTTCCGTTCATGGTTCGGACTCGTGTTCCACTCTGAGAGGCGCATAGCTAGCTGAGTCATTCGAAAAGGCTCTTTACTCACATTGTCTCGCCGTTCCTGGTGTAAAATGAACAACTGGCTGTTAATAGCGTTGTCTCTGTCGGGGAAAAAATGTTGATATTGCTTAACAGGCGTCATGTTTCGTCCTACATGTTATATATATTGCTGTTGGCTAGGAACCCCTTTGTGCATGTTTAATGAATATTGCGCTGAACAAATGTTTTATTTTTCAAGTTGATGTTTTTAATGGATTTTTTATTTGTATGAGATGAATTATTTTTTCTCCCTTTATTTTTGTCGACCTGGAGATATTTTCCCCTGGGACCAATTTAACCCCCGTGTCTAGACTGTAAAGTTTCAATTTCAGACAAATCGCAAGACTTTGACTTTTCGTCATTTCGGGCCCAGCCTGGCACAGCGTCAGCGTCTTTACTTCATTTTGCGGCCTTCACTGTAGCTGACGCCTGGTCAATCCAAGATTCCCCAGAATTAATGTTATGCGTTTAAATAAACCACTCACAACATCCGCCAGTCGGTATAAGGTACCAATACACAAAACTATGTGTAACCATGAACGTTTATAGCCAGATTGGTATAGATAGAATGCGCTTGGCCAAGGAGTTCACAACATTGCCATCCGGAAGTATAACGGACCAACACACAAACTCTGTGTAACCATGAACTTTTATAGTCTGGTTAATACAGTTTAGTGAGAACAACTCACAAACGCGGATGGCAAAAACAATAACAAAGGCCTGAGTGACGTCATCTGCATACTATCTATAATTTAGTGAGAACCTATCACCAAAATGGCTTTCTAAAAACAATAACAAGAAAATGAGTGAAGTCAATTTCGGTACTTCAAAGCTCTCCTTCGGAATGAATAATGAAAATATTATTTATTTATTTATTTATTTTACTAATTCCGAATGGCATCCTGATAATTCAATGGCAGAAGGACCCGTTTCGATCCCGGGCACAATTAAGATTATTCTTATTTCCCAACCCCTGTCCAATTTGGTAGCGGGGTTTGTTAAATATGGCAGAAAGTAACTTTACGATAGAAAAGCGTCCTGTCCAAAGGGTAGCACGAAATGGGGCTTGAATTCCGGTTCCGTGGGATTAGATTGAGTCATGAAAAAAGTATTTTTTCAAAATATTACAATTAAAATCGTCTCAGGAAGAGGTAAGTTCAGACAATCGGCTTCGCGTATACAGGTTTAGGAATCCTCTCTGAAAGGCTACAGGTCATCTGTTAATCTGTTGTAATGAGATGTCTCTCTATCTTTATCTCACTTGGTTGTTAAAAAAGTAGCTGGTATAATCAACCTTTAAGAGATAATACGTATGTGTCTCACAAAAAATCACTGTTACTCATGTCTGGTTAAACTGTTAAACACACTTGAACGATCAATATAATAATGATTTCTGATCACTAATTTATGACTAATAATAACGACCTTATCGTTGCTGGCCTACTATATATGACGATATAATATATATATATATATATATATATATATATATATATATATATATATATATATATATGCGTGTGTGTGTGTGTGTGTGTGTGTGTGTGTGTGTGTGTGGGAGCGGGACACCAGTTACCGATTTGGCGATTTTAATAGCCGTTTGACATGGAAAAATTGGATGGGCACATTGGTATTTTCGGGGCATTATTTTTCTTCAAACCACTTCGTGCAATCTATTACACTTTATGTAATCTATGACATGAACACATTAACGCTAATTTAATAAAATATACACGTTTTCACCCTTAAATTGGCAAGAGAATTTGAAAGACGTATTAAATTGAAGCCCTACTCATTGGCAATGGGATAAGAGGGTTTAGATACATTTCTATTGTTTTGCGCATTTTTACAGAACAAATTAATGATGCTTAGAAAATATTAACATTTTTTCTGACTATTTGGCATTTTCTTTGACCTTCTTGGCACTTTTTCCTAAATAAATCTGGCTACCCTGGTATGTGTCACAATAATCATTATTTGCAATGTGTAAACGAATTATGACGTCGCCTGTGATGAAGGGATCATGACTCAACTCCAAAGGCGAAAGTGTATACGGGAGGTTTGCCAGCCTAGTCGTTTTAATGCCACACATAATAAGCATTCTTTTCAAGTGGTTTTATTGCAATTTTTATAAATAACATTGTATCCTGATGGTAGAAAAAAAAAGAACCTGTTTGTTGACCCCTGGAGAGGTTTTACTGAAACGCTGTCTGGCCTTGAACTCACTATACGAGTATACGATGTGTAATGGTGGATTTGTAACAAAGGATAAAGAAAGTGTAATACTTCTCAAAGCCAAAAGACTAATTTACATTCGAACTTAAGAAGTAGTCCCTTGTGCGAGTCGTACTCTGATTATTTTTTTTTACACTTTGATAATAAAATGTTTACTCCATAATCCTAAGTCAATAGGTTAAGACAACCAATAAGATTTATAAAGGACTTGCCATATTCTCTGGTTCACTCCCCACTGGTGCCCACCTCCCATAGTGTCACTCCCACTGTCGTGGCTTTCGGTGGATTTCGGTTGATTTCGGTGGATTTCGGGATTCAACAGTACCGTTATCTGGCCGTTAAGAGCGTTGTCTGATGTTTTTAAAAAATTGTAATTACAAGCGTCATGTATCGTCTTACATTTTAGGTGTTGTTGTTGGCTAGGACCCGTTGTAAAGCGCATTGACTTCGCGAAGTCCCAGGTTTGAGAGTTTTGCCAAGATGAGGGTCATTTAAATTGATCGATATTTGAAGGACGAGTTTTCTGGCCAAATTTTTAAATACTGTTTTTCCAGAATTTGTCAGTTAACTAATTAATCTAATATCTCTCGAAGTTAAACTATTTCAAACTAGAGAAACACTAAGCCTGAGACTTTAAAAAATTCAATTCCATGGTTTTGGACTTTTTGACAAGCTGATTTTCATCTAAATCGATCGATATTTGAAGTAAAATATTTCTGGTCAATATTTTTTGGAAAGAAGTGTTCTGTCAGACAACACGTCGAATTTTGGAGTTGTGTAGTGTGTTTAGTAGGTACTAGAGGACACTCATAGGTAGAACAAACACCAGATCGTGAAGGCTTGAAAAGTAAATGGAATAATAAAAAGGTTTTAACTAGGGTTGGTTTTGTAGATATTACATCTAGTCAAATATTTGAATAGGTGGCGTTCTAAGAATTTATATTATAGGAATACGTAGATGTGTCGTCTGCAAGCATATTGCACTTTCTCTTGTCACCAACGCAAAAACACAAAAACACACATGCACATTCAATAGACATGAAAGCAAGCATATACACACATATGCACACACATTCATACACACACAAAAAAAGACGCAAAAAGGGGAGGTGGAAAACCTGATGATCCCCAACTATTGGACAAAATTTGTCTATTTATTCAGCTATCACCAATGTACTGGGGGGGGGGGGGGGGGGGGGGGGGGGGGGGGGGGGGGTTGAGATAAACAAGGGAAATGAACAGTACAAAACGACGTGGACTTATCTGCATATCTGATAACCCAAAATTTTATAGTCTCATTGTGATGGAAACACTCTCAAACCAACGGAAGATGTTCTCCACTACAAAATACTAAAACAGGCCCTTAATTGCTTCCAGCTATCAGTCCTGCAAATATGATCACGTCGGTACAGAGCAACAGAAAGTGAGAGGAATCAAGGGGAGAGGAGGGAGATCTGAGCGGGGGGGGGGGGGGGGGGGGGGGGGGGGGGGGGGAGAGAGAGAAATCGCTATTGAACTACAGAAAAGATAGAGAAGAGAGCAGAGGGATATAAATTAAAGGAACTTAAAGGAGAAGGAGACTAATGGGTGCGTGGAAAAGAAAAAAGTAAAAGAGGGACACAAAGAGAGAGAGAGAGAGAGAGAGAGAGAGAGAGAGAGAGAGAGAGAGAG
>NW_027623231.1:0-10468 GCF_034508935.2 Berghia stephanieae
ACAAAGCAACTGCGCCTATGGTTTTTTTACTTTACACTTCGTTTTACATTAATACAATGTTTATCACCTCCCCCAAAAAATTTTTTATTTTTTGGCTCGGGAAAAACTTCAAACCAAAAAATTTTATAGCTTAACAATTATCTTCCCGAACCTTTTTATCAAGAAACCCAAAAGGGGCTCCCTACCGACTGTACTTTAAGATATTAATTAGGGTTTTCTTTTCTAATGTTGATAATCCTTTATAATAAAAAAATTTTTAATAATATAAAATAAAATTTTTTAATAAAAAATAATAAAAAATAATAATAAAATTAATTAAATTAATATAATAATAATAATAATAATATTAAAATAATAATAAAAATTTTAATAATAAATTTTAATAATAATAAAATATTTTTCTCCATTGCTTTTCGTCTATTCACCAATTTTTTCTTTTTGGGACTCATTTCAACGCGCCTCTTATTTTCCCTCATTTTATTTGTACCCCTGGAATAAAAATCACTAATGGGAAATCGTCGTAAATAGGTTTTGGGAAACCTTAATCTTTTACTTACTTTTTAAATCCCTTGCTCCTAGGGAATACAGAACCCTACGCGTCCTTCTTTTTCTGTCCTTTGGCCCCTTTTTTTTTTAGTTTCAGGTAGCATGTTTTTAAAATTTCGCAACGTGACGCCCCCAGTCGTTTGGGCCCCCCCCAACATTTCGTGTCCCTTTGGGTTTTCCAATGGGGGAGGGTCCTTTTCCCTTCTCAAATGTACCCACGTTTTATATCCTTTTTTAATCGGGCGCTGAGGGGTTTTTTGGTTTGATCGTTTCCAAAATTCTATGTTAAATCGCTTTAAGGGGTCCCTAATCAACGCAACACGAAACAGTAGAAGGGGACATAAGCTGTTCGGGTTACTATTTTTTCCAAAGAAAACGCTGTTGGGGGCCAGGTCTCATTTTCACCGATACTAAAATAATGGATAAAATCTTACCCAGAACTAAACTATGAGCCGAGGCGGCTCGAACCCAGGACTCAAAGCAGGGTCATCCCACAAGACTTATGCCCAAAAATATACTTGACATTGTCTTAAAAATCCCGGGGGCTTAATTTGTTAACAAGGCTGAATTTGCAGTGGGTTTTTGTGATTCAGATTTAGACCATTCAGAAAAACATTTAATGGGAACCAATACATATTCTAAGTTTTTTGCATTCCTAAATTGTCTCCATTGCGGGCAAATCCAAAAAGCTTCCTTCCTGTTTTTCGGACCCAATTCTCCACGGGGGGGCTTTAAAAAAATCCGCAGAATTATTCAAGTTGTATCTCGTTTCGAAGCAGGAATTGACTAAAAGGATTTCCCCAAACTTTTTTTCTCCTTATATTGGGGCCCCGTCCATTTGCGCTTTTTAAAAGGAATTTCCCCTTTCCCCCCCTTTTTTTAAAACCAACCCCTGGGTTTCCTTTAAAAACAACGGTATTTATTTTCTAGGGGAACCCCCAGGCACCCAGTGTTGGGTAAATTTAAAAAAGATCTTTTTTGCAACAAACTTTTTTTCTCAGCTAACTTTACAAAATGCCAAACCCTGTGGTATTGGGGTTTGGTCAAGGTTGCTTTTTTGGGGGACATTTTTTTGGATTTTTTCCCTTTTCTTTTTTGGTTGTGTTTTATACACATCCTTTAATCTTAACAAAAAATGTTTTTTTTTTTCTCCATTTGTTATTATGGGGTTAAAGTTTTGCATCGATTAAAGAAAACCCCAAAGAAAAATTTGGCCTATTATTATTTTCTGGGGTTCAATAAAAATTGAAACACTTTTGGGATATGACGGGGCGTGGTTTAAACTTAAAAATTTTTAATTGGGTTCATTTTATTTTTAAAATTTAAAAAATCGCTTTTTTATCTTCATTGGGGAAAATTTGCATTAGGGGTTTTTTCCAAAAAACTGGGTAACCACTCATTGATGAGATAATGAATATGTTTTGATGCGATATTGATATGATATGTATGATATGATGTGATGTGATATTGATATGTTGATGGGGATGATGTTGATTTGTTTTGGGTATGGTGTTGATGATTTAGAGAAGATGAGGGTGATGATGTGAGATGATTATGATGGGGATGATTATTTTTTTTATTATTATTTTTTTTATTATTATATTATTATTTTTTATTATTTTTAATTTATTATTATTATTTCATTCCACTCGACGGGGTCTTTTTTATTTGTTTTTAAAAAATCACTGGCATTTGAAAAACAAATGGAACCTTTTTATACTTACATACTCCAACAAAGCCTCCTCCGCCGGGGTAATGAAAAGAAATGCACTTGACAAGACATATATTTTCATGTTTTTAAATGCCATTCCCGCGCGTTCTGAAAAGGCTAGTAAACAAAAAATACGATTTTAGAAAGTAAAAATTTCCCTTCATTGGATTTGAACTACATATTATTAGGGAGCACAAACAAACAGGGCCTAAGATCGCAAAGAAGCCCCAATTAGATTTTTGCCAAGATAAATCATTTAAATCATTGGTTTAGGACGGTTCTCCAAAATTTTTATTTTGGGTTTTTTTTTCAAGACTTATTAATGTTAAAACATGATTTTTAAAAATTTCCTTTTTTATGCGGGGTTTCAACAAAATAAAAGTCTCCAACTCAAAACCGAAGTAGTATGTTTTTAGTTTTTTAGTATTCGTATAGTAGATTGGGTTTTGAGGTAGTATAAGTAGTAGTAGTGTTAGTAGTTAGTATAGTAGTGTTAGTAGTAGTGTGTAGTGTATTGTAGTAGTATATATTGTATAGAGTAGTATAGTGTAGTTTTTTGGTATTCTATTATAGTGTGTAGTATGTATAGTATAGTAGTAGTAGAGTATAGTATGTAGTATAGTAGAAAAGGTAGTTTAGTAGTATTTTAAGTTGTTGTAGTAGTAGTATTAGGGTATAGTATATAGTAAGTGTAGAAATTTGTTGTTTGTTGTTGTTGTGTAAAAAAACCTTAATCGAAAAAAAATCGAACATTAAAAAAATTTTTAAAATGTCAAAAAAAAAGCACTGTACTTAATGTTGCATCCTAATTCAAAAAACAGATGAACTCCCCGTTTCTTTTCGTTCAGTAAAAAGAGATTTAAAGGGTTTTTGTAAAAATAGGAAGATAAAGTACCAGACTCCCATCTCCCCGAGCCCTTCCGGAAAGAAAGGCCCAGGGCTTACCAAAAACAGGGATACTTTGGGAGGGGGGTCAAAGCTGGGCCATGGGTTTCTACAAGCCTTGGGGAAGTCAGGGCGACGTCTTCTATTTTTTACATAATTTTTTAAAATAAAAAAAATCCTCTGCCTTTTTGTCTATGGTGTTTTTATTAGATTTGAAGTTTTTTCACAAACCGGGAAAATTTTTGGTATTTTTTCAAAAATTTCGAGCTTTTAAAAAAAAAAAAGTCTCCAGACTTTGAGAAATTTTTTTTTTAACCCTTTTTCTACACACGGGGTTCGAATTGTTTTATTCTTTTTTTCCGTTTGCGTTAAATTTGTTTAATTAAGAAAACAAGCGATGATTTTCATCCCTTTTTTTCTAGCCTAAAGTAAATTTGTCGAAAGGGTTTTATAAAATTGGCTTGTTTGTCCTGTTAAATAAAAAAATTATTATTTTTAAAAAAAAAAATACTTATATTTTTTTTTGTTTGTTTGTTTGTTTGTTTTTTTTTCTTTTTTGTATATAAATTTAGGTAAATTGGGTATCTCTTGTTTTTAAAAATGATACAATTTTTTAATTGATTACATTTTTTCTTTTGAAAAAAAACAAAAAATTGTCAACGCGAGATAATTGTTTTAATTTTACAAAAAGTTGAAAAAGGGGGGAAAAGAAGCAAAATAAAGGGGAAAATATGAATCACATTTTTGTTACTACTGAAAAAAAAAGTCCCAACTCATATACAATTATAAGAAATGTTAAAACTGGCCCGGGTTAAAAGAATGCGAAATAAAAAGCTGAAACTTTTATAGCGTTTAAAACCCCGAGACATCAACCAAAGCTTTTTTAAATTCGATGAAACAACTTTCTTTTGAAAGATCAGAAAATAACGAAAAGGGGGAAACTATTACTCACCTTCCCTTTTTATTAACCTCAAGGGGTTTCGTAAATTCAAGAAACAAAACCCCGTACTCCCTTTCCCTGATCTCATTGAAGTCTTTTTTTGGATTTTCTACACAATCCCATCGCCTGAAAAAAATTCTTTAACAAAATCGCAAAATAAAAAATACTTTCCCCAACTGCTATCTTTTATAGAAATACACGAAATTTCATTACGCTTTTTTGTAATTTATTTTACGAAAGAATTAAAGAAAGAATTTAACGTTTTGGCCGCATAAAAATTTAATTATTGTGAAAATTTCTGCAAAAAATTAAATTTTGTCTATCTCAAAGCTTGTAAAAATACACATTGTTTCCTTTTCGAATTTCAAACCATGTAATAAGAAAAAACCCAACGATTAAAAATTCTTTTAAAATGGACGGGAGATTTTTGAATAACGTTGGACCGCTATGCACCCATTTCGTTTATCTTTTTATATTTTTTTAATGAAATTATTTATAGTACTCAATGACTGTTTCAACAAACTTTTTCACTCTTTTACTTTTTTAATTCTGGGTTTCTCCGTTTACAATCGTGTCCACTCTTAAAATTTTTTTTTTGTTTTTGTGCTAAACCAAAAGCAAAGACCCACAAAACACCCCACCCAACACCAAAAAACACCCAAAAACCCCACATTGAGATAAATATAATATATATATAATTTTATATATTATATATATTATATATATATATATAATTTATTAGAGAAAGAGAGAGAGAGAGAGAAAGATAGAAGATAGATAAAAAAAGGAGGGAAGAAAGAGAAAGAAAGAAAAAAAGAGAGAAAAGAGAGAGAGAAAAGAAAGAGGAGAAGAGAGGGAAAGAGGGAAAAAGAGAGAGAAAGAAAAGAGGGGGAGAGAGTGAGAGAGAGAGGGGAGAGAGAGAGAGGAGAAGGAGAGAGAGAGAGGGGAGAGAAAAGGGTAGAGATTTTATTTTAAAAAACCCCGAATTGAGAAATTTATAAGCTTCAAATAGAAAAAGAACATTTTTTAAACAGGAAAAAAATTAAAACTAAAAAATTTGAATTTTTTGTTACCTTTAGATTTTTTCGTTTGAGTCTTGGCCATTTGTACAAAAATGGCTCCTTCCATATTTTTGCCCTTCTTTTCCAAAGATGATCCTTTTAGTTTGGGGGAACTAAGTAACAGTTAAAAAAAATTAAATTTTTAAAAAGGGTACGAACTGTGTCAGACCAAAACAAAAAAGGGAAAAAATTATTTTAAATCCGTGGGCAACCACGTTGGGGGGTGTGGGTCAGGAGGTTTAGATCACAATAAAGACCCCCACAGATTATCTCAAATGAAAGCTTTTGAAATATTGAATTCAAGACTTGATTTGGAATTTTCTGTTGTTTTTTAATAATTTTTTATAAACTATATCGTTTTTTTAAATAAATAAACTGTCCCTTGTTTATTATATCTTTCCCAAATCTGCGTGTAGGCCTTTTTATTTAAAAAAAATAGTTTTTAAACAAACGCAATAGTGATTTGCTTCAACAGTTGTGCAGTGGTAAAAAAAAAAAGAACAATTAAAAGAAAAAATCGTCTTTAAATATCGTCAATTTTAAAAAACCCGGGGGTTTAAGTTTTGACAAACGGGGGTCATTTTTAACGATGATTTTAGGGGACGAATTTTTGGCAAAAGTTTTTAATTTTTTTATTTTTTTCTTTTTTTTTTCAGGCACGGGAGTGTTTTTAAAAATTTTAAAAAAAGGGTTTTTGAGTATTGCCATTACAACATGAAACCTTCAATTTCGGCAATGCACTTGCAATAAACCACCCCTACTTTCCTTTTTCTAATTTCCTCTCCAAGGTGCACGCGATATCCCCCTCGTGCGGTAGGACACCCGCCTTTTGGTTGGGGTTCCGGGTTCGAGTCCCCATCTACGGAGCATATTCAGTCATGGAAAAAGGCATCTCACGCTACTAGATTAAAATGATCCTGGCCCTGAACGGTTTTTTTCGTCCTTAAAAAAAACGTAATATCGCCTAACAACATACGTTTTTTTACTTTTTGTGTTGCTTGGTAGGGCCTCCCCGAAAACACTTTGAGCCTTTTTTAGATTTGCGCTAAAAATGTTCAGGGTTTTTTAAATTTTTTCTTTTCCTCGGGGTTTTTTGCTTTAGCCCGAATGCTTGTGATTCTCAGATTTAATGGGCCTACTGGCAACCGAGCCTTTACCCAACATGCATTTCTTGCCACCTTCCTGGTATGAAGTGACCAAAAAAATTAATATCGCGGTGCCGTCATGCGGACCAATCAAAATGACCTTTCAAATGACTTCAAATTGATTTCCTTTAAAGTGTCCCCTATCAGCGGGGCGATTTTTTCCCTTTTTTGGGGTTTGGTTGCTAGGGAAGCCGACGGGCCCTTTGAATTCCAAACCCCGACGTAGTTATATTTTCATTTTTTATTATTAGTCTTTATAGCATTTGAAGTGGCCATGTGGTCTAGTGGTTGACCTCGTCTTCGGATCGGAAGGTCCTGGGTTCGAGTCCGGGTCTGAGCGGTGAATAATTGGTCATTGGAAAAGATTTTTTACTCGCATTCTCTAACCATACTATGGTAAAAAATAAGTACCTGACCTTTAAAATAGTTTTGGGAAAATTGTATTCCCCCAAATGTCTTGCCCGACATTTTTTAAGCGTTGCGGTGGCTAGGGTTTGAGAGGTGGACCCCACGAGGGAGTAAACGCGGAACCAAGGGTTTGGACCCCAAATGGGTTTGAAACTGGGTTTTTTGGAGGTGAATACCAGTGGGGGTGAACACGGGCCACCGGATACAAACACCAGTGGGGAGTGAATCCGGAGTTATGGAGGTGGACACAGTTGGGGGGAGTGAGCCCACGACTATGGACCTTTATGTTTTTTTTAAATCTTTGCTCATTCCCAGGCTCAATATTTCGAGTTTATTAATGTTTCCGCGCTATTTTTGTTGAATTCCTAAAAACTGTCCCATCTTGGAAGCAATTGTCTATGTTAGTATTATAATCATAATAACAATAGTAACAATAGTCATGTATTAATCTATATATTAATGGGTTAAGATTACGTTACCACAAAACAAAGAACTCTTTAAAAGACATTTTGCAGGACATTGAACCTTATAACAGATTTTGTAACAGATGTGCTCACAGCGCTTTAAAAGGGGTTTCGTGGGGAAAACTGTCGTACTCTAAAAAATTTAGAAAATAATAAAGACAACAAAATATATAAATAAATAAATAACACGTATTTAAGATTTTGGCCAGAAAAACTGGTCCTTCTGATATCGGTCGATAAAAATGACTCATTTTGCCAAGAACTCTAAAACTGGGACTTCCACATGTACGCCTATAAGCACTGTTGCCTGGCTTTCTTTTCACAAGAACAATTCTGTTTTCGTCCATGTACTCGTTTTTACACCTTAGGACAGAGAGATAATGAGAGTAAAGAGTCTTTTCCAAAGATTCCACTTTTTGCCGTCTTTGAAGGAGGGGCCTTATAGATCCGAAGGCGAGTGAGATACCAAATGCCCAAATCAGCACAATAATAATCAAACAATGTATACATGTATGCTTGTATGTATGGATGTGTGGATGCATAACTAGGCCTTATTTTGATCTGGCTGAAAGTAGTAATCTGCCGAAGTCTTCTCTTGCAATAATTGTTATCATTCACTTCATGTGTCAGAAGCGATAAAAACTTTTGTTTAAACGCCTGATTACCCTTAAACACATGTGACCAATTCGACATTTTAGTTATAATAAAATAAAAAATAAAATTCTCTTATTCATCCAATATGGGAAATTTGTCTCTAGGGTCTATTCCAAGGGAAGACTGGAAATGGGCCAGGGCGAGGTGACTTGCTCAAGGCCACCAGCGCAGCGGTGGGTTATCGAACTCGGAACCTTCCGGGTACGAAGCAAAGACCGTACCGCTGAGACACGTGGTGAATAATAATAATTGCAAGCATGGGGGGCCCAAATTTACGTGCATTAAATGGGGAAATAGGGATAGAAAAGAAACAAGGAAGGGGCAGGCGTTCCTATATAATCTCTTATCTATCAGTATACACCGCCCCAAGCATTTTTAATGTATTTTCTAAGTTTGGCAGTAGAAAAAAAGATAGCGCAAGTTATCGCCCGTAATTCTTCCGCCTTACGTGACAAATCATGTGATTTTGACAGGTAAGTATTGATTGAATTCAGAAAGTAATCGACTTTGGACAATGATTTTTATAGTCAGTGATAATCATTGGCAGTCGCCCTTTCGCAATGGGGAACGACCAAGGTTCTCACTATGCTTGCCGATGATGATGAATATGACGATGACTACGAATGACGACTATAAGATGATAATAATAATGATATTAAAGATAATAATAATAATGAAAATAATAATAATAATAATATAATAATAAATAATAATAATAATAATAATAATAATAATAATAATTTTTAATATAATGATAATAATAATAAAATTTAAAAATAATAATAATAATAAATAATAATAAATAATAAAAATAATAATATAATAATAATAATGATGATAATAATAATTTAATAATATTAAAAATAATATTATAATAATAAAAAATAATAATAATATAATAATAATAATAATAATAATAAATAATAATAAAATAAATAATCGATAATAATAATAATGATGATGATAATGATGATGATGATGATGATGATGATGATGATGATTGATGTTTATGATGTTTATGAGATTTATGATGTATAGAATAATAAACTTGAGCTTTTATTTAGCGCAATATCCATCTAAACGTGCTCAAAGCTCTTTACAAAGGGCACCTTGACCCACGCAACACGTAACATGAAGAACGAGATATGACGTTGTTAAATTGAGCTTTATATAACGCAATAACCCTAAATGTGCTCAAAGCGCTTTACAAGGGGTCCTGGTCAACAGCAACATCTAACATGTGGACGGGACATGCCCGCCTGTTAGGCGATATTACAATTTTCGGAAAAAAAGACAACGCGGTTAACGGCCAGGAAATCATTTTACACCTTTTAGTACGGTGGAGAATGTGAGTAAAGAGTCTTTTCTAAGGACTCAACTATGCGCCGAGCGGGGAGGCTCGAACCCAGGACCTTCCGACCCGAAAGCGAGTGTCATACCACAAGACCACATAGCCGTGTTAGGCGATATTACAATGTCTTCCGATGAGAAAACCCGTGTTAACGGCTAGGTACTCATATTACGAACTCAGTCCCTTTTTAAATTCTTTCATTTTTGCTCGCTTACACTTCCGTGTTTTTAAATTATATGTTTTATGTTGTAATTGAGTTTAATTGGTGTCTAACCTGTATATCTATAGTAATCGATGGACCTTAAAACTGTCTTGATGTTTTATTGTTGCCCCTTTCGCCGTTTATATTGTTTTTTGTGACAGCCCGTTTTATTTATGTTTTGGGTTGAAGTTCACAGATTCGAAACTGATCAAAACAAAATATAATTGAGTAGAGACCAGGCGACATGGTAGAGACCAACTGGCTGCTTTTAATAAAAAATCAACCTTTTCATTTTGGCAGGAAAACGTTTTTTTCACTAATACCGATAATATGAGCAACAGCTAGTCCAAAATATTAAACCCGCCCTTTATCTAGAAATCTCAGGCTTTAAAAACCCCAAGTTTGTGTTAATGTAAACTATTGATTTATTCTATAAATATTTTTTTTTCTTCTGGCAAACGCGAAAAAAAAAGTTTTCTGTTTCTGTACGAAACAAAAAGTTCATGGGCTTTGCATGTTTACTTTCGTTTTCGCCCTTTTACGAAGGATAGATAGACGTCGTTCACGTACTATTTGATCAGCTCATTTCACTTTGACAATCGAGTTAATGAGGATCTGTAATGTAACATGAAGCCTTTGCCTGTGAACACAAAAAAAATCTTCCTGTTAAGTTTGAGAAGCCGCAAAGCCCTTGGTCAACATTCGACACTCAGAAGCTTCAGTGGTCATTTGTAGAGGTCGAGGTGTTGAAGTTTGACCTTGTTGACGAATTGTCATGAGTGCTGTGACTGGATTGCAGTGACGAGGTTCAAATTAGTTTTAAAATTTAATTTCAATTATACAAGGAAACATCGCTACATCTTCGATGTGCATATAATTAATCACGACACGTATGTTATCTCCGCATACACCAATGAATCTATAGAAACCCCTAAATAAACATAAATGGTAATAAATATATAAATATCCAAAGAAAAATCAATGGCTATGGAACAACAAATGTTTGTGCCCGTTAGTAAACAGAGGAAATTAAAATGTAAAATAAATACAGAACTACAGAGATTTTTTTTTTTTTTTTTTAAAAATTTGGAGTATTTTTGG
>NW_027623232.1:2500-5000 GCF_034508935.2 Berghia stephanieae
TGTTGGTTGTGCGCATGCGTCTCTCGTCCTCGCTTCCGGTGAAAGCGGCTTGAGTCACTTTCAAAACCAAATTGACGTTCTCTCTGTAAGGTGACGTCCAATCAAGGGACGCTACTCTTCCGCTAATCTCATTCCTGATAAATAATCCATCAAACAAGATGTCTGATGTCAACAGGAATAAACCATGTTGTCCAAGTGAGCAAATTAGGGTTAATAATCTTGGTCAAGGGGAAAAATAAAACGAAAGCGCCTGAAGCGGGGCTCGAACCAAGGACATTCCGGGTCACAGTGGAATGCCTTAACCTCTCGGCCCCTTCCCCCCCCCCCCCCCCATACATGAAAAATCCATGGAAATCATCCTTTTGCAAGCTTAGTATTCGCTTCATTAGGCTTCAACAGTCGTGACGTCACTTCCCTTTTCATGACGCATAGTAGCTTAGTAACTGGTTCTAAACTATCGGAACAATGGCGGACGCCCTTAGGAAATACTTCTCCAACGAGCATAAAAGTGAATCCAAAGGAGAAAAACATTATAAATCTGATCATGTTTTGACTTTTATACATTTTGATCACATGACATGCGAAAAAGTTCTAGCCAACATGAAGAATAAAAAGTACCGATTTTCTTTGTTTAGAACCAAGCTGCTTGTTGCCGGGCGGACTTGACATCAGACTATTGAATCATATTATGACATAACAAAACTATTCCGGCCAAACTAAATTAAAAAACATAAATAAATAGATTTTATACGGATTTTTAAAAAAAATATATTTTGGCCAATATTGTCGTTCGTTCAGATTAAAAAAACCAAATGTGACCCACCGTATCGAAGTGGTATTATTTCGGGATCCACTCAGTAAGGGAAATTGAATTCATAGCCACAAATATCCAACTTGGGTTTAATTTCTGTACGTCATGCTGGAGTATAAAGACTATTTCTTGCATTGCAAAAACTTCTAAGGTCCAATTTCTCATCAATCTATCTCTAAATTCACTTTTTGGGGTCTGAATCATCCCGACATAATACCGTTTTGAGACGGAGGGTCACATATATTTTAGCCAATATTGTCGTTCATTCAGATTATAAAAAAAAAACCAAATTAAATTTTGCCAAATCCTAGAAAAGACTTAAGCAGCATGTCGATTTTGGCCCTGGATGACAATTTAATTATAATCCCAGCCCTTGAGTGTACTTAGAACGTGTCCTGGGATATCCTCCAACGAGGTCCCAACTAATTTATCTGTCAATCAATTCGTCAATCTGGTGATCAGATCAGTTCTGGCTGGTTCCCTTGTTCCGATGGAAAATCATTCAATTTTTTTCAATGTAAAAAGTAACTTTTAAAAAAGTGGATATAATAGCTTCTGAACAAACAAAAAAAAAACACGCACAAAATACCAATTACAGAACATTTCAGGCTCAAAACCCTTCTTCAGCCAACAACAAAAAAAAAGAAACTATGAAAATATAAACATTTAAAAAAAAAAATAAAAAAATTAAATATGCCCTTCCGCCACGACACCATAAGCAGATATTGTAGGATGGGCATTCCATGAAGGAATATAGATATTTCATCAAACAAGATGTCTCATGTCAACAGAAATCACCCGTTTTGTCCAAGAAAGCAAACTGGGGGTAAATTAATAATAATGCTCAAGAAGAAATACCAAAGTGCCTGAAGCGGGGCTCGAACCCAATAGCTTCCGGGCCACAGTGCAATGCCTTAACCACTCGGCCAGGTCCCAATTAATTTATCTGTCAATCAATGCGCCAATCTGGTGATCAGATCAGTTCTGACTGGTTCCTTGTTCCGTTGGAAAATCACTCATTTTTTTTCAATGTAAAATGTAATAAACGAAAAATGGATATATTATGATACAGTGAATGACATAATCACTTGAATGGTGAAAAGGTTTGAACTCAGATATTGGCAAGTTTAGTTAGAAGCTCAATTTTTATCCAAAATGAGTTCTTGTCATAAATGATTAAATCAACTCTTTTTTTTTAACATCTTCGGGAAATATCAAAGCTTATCTTCACGTCTAAATAATTTTACAGCTATCTAGTCAAGTTGAAAAAGTATGAAATTTGAGAAAAGTTTCTGGATACCTTTCCCATACATCTGACCAAAAAACTTCATGAAAAATCACCTGATTTATTTCAAATAAAGATTAACATGCTCTGGTGAGCATATTCATTAACATTAAAAAAAAAAATTGACCTTTATATAGGGCAATATCCACTAAATGTGCTCAAAGCGCTTTACAGGGGGTCTCTGGTCAACAGCAACATTTAACATGTAGGATATGACGCCTTTTAGGCGATATTACAATTTTTTGGACAAAGACAACGCTGTTAACGGCCAGATACTCATTTTACACCTGAGTACGGTGAGAGAATATGAGTAAAGAGCCTTTTCCAAGGACTCAACTATGCGCCGAGCGCGAGGCTCGAACCCAGGACCTT
The DNA here is from genome assembly GCF_034508935.2 of Berghia stephanieae. NCBI lineage: Eukaryota > Metazoa > Mollusca > Gastropoda > Nudibranchia > Aeolidiidae > Berghia > Berghia stephanieae. The sequence continues at coordinate 4,969 of NW_027623232.1, forward strand.
CCGATAGCCACAAAATGAAAAAAAAAAAAAAT
>NW_027623233.1:0-10459 GCF_034508935.2 Berghia stephanieae
ATGTCATTCGAGATTATTAATAACCCGGTTTCCCAAAAAAGAAAATAGGAGTCCTCTTGGGGCTTTTATTCATCTGTATACATTTTTCATATTTTACATTTTTTCCATGTTACTGATAAATTTTAGAACAATATTTTTAGATGCAAACCCTTAAAGTCAGAGGAAAATTCAATTTGTTCATGTTTTCTTAAATTTAATATTTGGAAAATGGCATTCCAATCTGAAACAAAGAATGATACTTTTAAGGACCACTTCAAGAAATTGATTGTTGATAGTTGAATCAGTAAATAAGGGTATCGGCTGATTATGTCGATGATTTTTTTATAATAAAGAAAAAAAAAAACAGATTTTAATAAAATTATTTAAAATACAGTCATGAAATAAGGCAATGAAAGGATATTTTATCCTAATTGGCATTTAAGACGATACGATAAGATAAGATAAGATAAAAGGATAGAGAAGGTTTAAAACCAGCAGAGGTGGGGAGGAAGAGGAGGGAGAAAGGGAGGAAAGGGAGGGGGGAAGGAGGAGGAGAGGAGGAGGAGGAGGAGGAGTAGGAGGAGGAGGAGGAGAATAAGAACTCAACTTCCATGGGGGGAGCTGATTTGCAGACAAGGATGTGAAATCCCGACAATATCGCGGGAAGTAAATGGTGGACCATATTCGTAGGACTCTGGTTAAAACGGGCTGTCCCTGCCGTAGTTTATCAGATACGGATCTGTTCAATTAGAATAGGAGTTTTACCAATTGATGGAATTACAATGAAAAGAATTGCAATTCGACAATAAAGAAAAAAAAAACCCAAAAACAAAACAACCCCCCAATATAACCAATAAAACAAACAAACAAAAACAACCCCAAAACCCCCCCAAAAAAAGACCCAAAAGAACAAACAAACAAAAAAAAAAAACAACCCCCCCAAAAAAAAGGCAAACGAACAAACAAACAAAAAACAAAAACAAAACAAAACAAAACAAAAATCCCCCAAAGAGAAAAAAAACAAACAACAACACCCCCCCCCCCCCCAAAAAAAAAAAAAAAAAAAAAAAACAATAAAAGACAAAACAAAAGTTCCCCCAACCCAAAAAAACAAACAACAACAAAAATAGATTTTGGTGGGCTTGAATAGTTACGGTAGCTATTCAAAACAAAAGAATGTAATTATTGGAAGGAAATGATTAAAGGATAAAACGCGAAAAAAGGACAGAAAAGGAGATGCTGGCCTAATGACACCAAGGTAATAACCGGAATACGATGGCATGGTTTTAATGGCCGAAAACTAGAAGGAAAAGGAACCAGGGGAAGATAAGATTAGATTTGAAAAATTTATGTCATGGTTATGTTGATTTAGACGCTACGTGGTTCTTGTGGAATGACACTTCACCCTTCGGATCGGAAGGTCCAGGGTTCGAGTTCCGCACTTTGCGGGCGTGTAAGAGAAGTAAGCTTATGCAAGAGTTTTACGCAAAAAATTTGGATAAAAACATGGCAATTTAACATGGTAAATATTAGAAAGAACCATGGGAGTAGCTGCAGGAGATTGCATTTGTTTTCTCGGTTGTTGTCCCTAAACACTGTGGTTACAATTCAGGGATCAGTATAAAACTCAGGGGATAAAACAGCAACAGATTGATGCTATTTTTTGGTCAATATTAAATGGGGTCTGGGACAGTTTTACGTCCAAAGTTAATGGACTGGTCAAATTTTGTTGAGTACTAGAAACTTACTTTCTTTGATTGGTTGTTAATTGGTTTTTTGAAAATAAATGGGATCAGAAAAATAGTTGATTTTTTGTTATTTGGGCTTATAAACTGACTTTTACAAAATAATATTATGTTCAAGAAAAGGGGGGAAGGGGGGGGGGGGGGTGGGGGGTGGGTTACATTAATATTTAGAGATTTAACGTTTTCGAGTTGAGGTTATGATTCGCATTTGCTTTTAAGGGGACGGTTTAGCCTGACATGGGGCAAGTCAAAATCAGTAGGAGGAGTTGGTTTCAAGGAATTGTTTGGGAACAGGTTAACAATTAGGGGTATAAAATAGAGTGTTTCTGCTCAAACCGGAATTCGATTCTACTTTTGACTCTTTAAGCCCGCACTTTATAGTCTTCTTTAGACTTTTTTGCAATGTTCTAACTTCCTACTAAGATTCTTTTAAGAAGAATCTAAGGATCTTTATTTTACAGACTTAGAAATATTCCACGTATAATTAGTAAACATTTGGATTGATTTTACGGGATTTCAAATTTATGATACTGATTGAGTTATGGGCCATGCTATTTGATTTGGATTTCGAAATGATCACAACAAATAAAGCAGTAAGAAAATGAAACTGGAATCTGGACTTTGATTTGAATGTCTTGATGTTGTAATTATCATCATTGGCGCTTGAACTCTATAGTCAGTATTAACACCTACAACACAATGCAAAGGAATATCATTACCATATATCAAAAAGCCACTATACGATCATAAGCCAGCAATATATATGTGCAACTACGCCACAAGCGCATAGTCCGCATAATAAAAGGCTCTTATTCATATTCTCTAACCATAGTCAGGTGTTAAATGAGTACCTGGTCATTAACAGTTTTGCTGTGTTTTTGAAAAAAAAAATGTAATATCGCCTAATAGGCGTCCATGTCTTCTCTTACATGTAAGTGCTGCTGTTGGCTTGGGTCCTTGTAAAACGCACATTGGGCAACGTTTTTGGATTATTGTTCTAAAATAAGGCTCAATTTTATTATGTTGTTGATATATGATGAAAAATTTAAATGTGATGATTGATGATGATGAAATGATGATGATGGAGATGATGATGATGATGATGATAAATGAGGGTGATGGTGACTATAAAAATGATTGATGATGATGATGATGATGATGATGATGATGATGATGATGAGTGATTGATGATGATGATGATGTTTGATGATAACGACGACGATGAAGAAAGGTAATGGGATTTTATGGACATGATTTTAAAGCAAACGACCATCCATTTTCAAAAATTATAAAAGTTGGTCATTAGAGCTGTCATCTCTAACAAATATACCTAGGCAAGATTTCATCTAGTAACATTTCCGACTTGGTCCCTTCCCCCCTTCTCAAAAGCCAGCAATTGGGTTCCCCTCCCTCCACTAAATCTTCAAGATTTTTTGGTGTTAGGTCCTCGAGACGAGGGGGAGAAGGCGATCCACAAGGGCGACGTCTTTTCCCTTTCCTGGAAAGGAGGAAAGATTCCCGTTTTAAACGTTCATCCTCATTTTCTTCACAATGCGTTCACCAGTTAAAACTGCCGCGTGCTCTTGAAAAACAAAAACAAAATATTATAAAATTGGCCCAGAAATCTCGTCCTTTCAAATATCGATCGATTTAAATGAACGTCATTTTGGAACCCCCCCCCCCCCCCCCCAAAAAAAAAAAAAAAACAAAAAAAAAAAAAAAAACAAAAAAAAAAAAAAAAACAACAAAAAAACAAAAAAAAAACAAAAAAAAAAAACAAAACAAAATCAAAACAAAACACAAAAAAAACAAACAAACCCAAAAAACTGTTTAAACCTGGGACCACGCCTCGTTGATATTTGAAGTACGAGTTTTCTGACCCAAATTTTTAAAATACCCTGTTTTTCCAGAGCAAGGCAGTTAACTGGCCAAAAAAAACAATGGTAAAGTGATGGATAAGATATCTTGGATACAAGTTCAAACGATGTATACGTGATTAATGATAGGATTGGTGACATTAATCGTTACAGTCAGGTCTTTTGTTTTATCTTTGAGTCATGTAAATGTTGCTGCTCGAAGCTCGAAGGGAAATAAATAACAATGTGAAATTGAATGTAAGCTTAAATTTGAATATACGAAAAACAGATAAAAGGGACGTTTCGGTCAGGAAATAGTAGATATGCTACTTTGTAAGGAAGCACGAATAAAATTAGACAATGGTATTTTCTATAAGGTGCGCAATTAATTAAGTGAAAAGAGGAGGCGGTGTTTTAGAAAGTGAAATATAAAAAAAAGATTATGTTGGAAAATAAATACAATAGAATTGGAAAAATAAAACAAAAAAAGGGATGTCGGTTATAAGTATAATCATAAGTGCGTAGCAACAAAAGAAGCAACAGTAGTATCATTTATTATTATTATATTAATAATTATTATTATTATATTATTATTATTATTTATTAATTTTTTATTAAATTTTTATTATTTTTATTTTATTATTATTATTAATTATTATCATTTTATTATTATTATCATTATTAATTTTTATTAATATTATTACGATTATTTTATTATTTTTATTTATTATTATTATTATTATTATTATTTTTTTTATTATTATTATTTTTATTATTATTATTATTATTATTATTAATTTATTATTAAATTTATTATTTTATTATTTTATTAAATTATTATTTATTATTATTTTATTATATTAGTAGTAGTAAGTAGTAGTATTGTAGTAGTAGTTAGCCCGCAGCAGCAGCAGCAAACAGTCGTATAGTATTGTAGTAGAGTAGTAGTTAAGTAGTAGTAGTAGTAAGTAGTAGTAGTAGTAGTAATGGTAGTAGTAATAGTCATTAGTAGTAATGATACTGATTTGTAATTAAAGAAAAAGGGACGATGGATGGCCGGGGGCAGTCGGGGGGGGGGGGCGGGGGGGGGGGAAAAGTGATTGGGCAGGCACTTATGTTATCATAACAACAAGAGATGAAGTATTAAAATTTTAAACCCCAAATACCGAGCATACTCAATGTCTTAAATTGTCTTATGTTTTATGTTAGTTTTGGAATATTGGCTATTAAGCTTAATTGCTGGCCCCAAATTACTTTGTCTTGTCGCAAAAGTACTTTGACAGGATTATTAAAAGAGCTAATAAATTTACTACCGGATCCATGTCTTATAATGATTTATATTCAGAACCACTGCTTAAGAAAAATTAGTAATATTTTAGATAATCCAAACTCACCCTTTAAATATTGTTGTCTATACGAAACAAAAAGTGAAAGACACCTCCGGTCCTTTTTACCTTACGTTGCGATTTTTTATAAGGAAAATAATTTATAAATTTTTGTTTACGTCTGTTTTAACTTTGAAACTTGTTCTTTAAAATTACTCCATACCCACAATTTTTTAATCATCCAATTTATAAAAAACGCTTACTACAACTTTTCTATTGACCTTTTTATTCTACATTACGTGCCATGTAATTTATACTATGTAATTTTTCTCAGTCAATTTTACATTGTATTTACACTGTAACTAATTTTAGCTTTTTTTACTGATCATTTTTTCTTATATGTGACTCAATTACCTTTTCTAGATATTTTATATCTTTACACTTTTATAATCTGTATGTCCCTTAATTTACAACTATGTAATTATTCTTAAAGCCTACAATATTTATTATATTATAATACCTATTACCAAATTTTACTTTACCACATTATATTTACGTATATTATGTTTATGTATGAATCATTGTCGGCATTTTATACGTCTGTAAAAAAATTTTCCCCTTTTGGATGAATAAAGTAAATTATTATTATATTCCCTGGCACTTTCCTCCTCACTTCCTAGCTTGTTGTTAGTCTGGTTACTACTTTGTAGTGGAACTACTCCATAAACGAGGATGGCAGAAGCAATAACATAGGCCTGAGTGACGTCAACTTCATACTCTCTCAATAAGTTAACGAGGTCTAAAAGGCTTACAGTTACCCCATAGCGATGGGGGGTAGCTTGGTGTATCAGAATCTATTGATGATGTGGGGGCCTGGTAAGAAAACTCAAACATTGCTATCCGGAAATAAACGGACCAAAACCACAAAGCTATGGTGTTAAACCCAATTTTTTCAAAACAATATTTTCTCCCATAATTTTGGTCCGAAAACTTACAGTTCATTATCGCACGATTAAAATGAAACTAAAGCTAGTCAAACGTCTTTTAAAAACGTCTTAAACCTAAGACTTCAAAGAACTGACAAATTTGGGACTTGGTTAAATTGGGGATCTTTCTTTATCGATTGATATTGGAAATAAAAGTATTCGGACCAAAAGGGGAGAAAAACTATTGATATTGTTTACCAATGATAGCATATTTTGTCAGAAACCGGCACAATCATCTCATTATTATAACATTTTCATTGTTTCTCACCCCTATTACAGATGCAAAGGGGGTTTTAAGCACCTCTTCAAATGAAGGCCTTTCCTCCGGGAACTTGATGCCAACACTGGTCATCAAACCTTTTGTAAGCGTCCTTGAGATCTGACTCAAAAAATATTGGAGGGAAAATGGTGGGACGCTCTTGCCACATACTCTTTCCCAACGATTGCTGGCAATAGAAATTTTTTTGTAGAGGCTTTAACAACAATCTTAATTCAAACTTAATTTAAAAAGGGGGCTAAAAAATCTTTAGTGTTTTAAAATGGAGTAGTATTACTAAAATGTTCGTGGACAAGACAGGCAGGATGCCTCTAGGGGCGCTCTTTTTAATTTATTTTCGACAGAAACAACGCTGTCCACTGACCAATTACTCATTTTAAAACTGATGGGGTAATGAGAGAAATGCCAAATAAAAAGTCTTTTTCAAAGGATTCAACTTGGACGGCTTTGTGGAAACATCGGTTGACGTTTTAAAATCATCATGCAGCTCATACGCTTTTGTCTCGGTATTTAGTTACGTGATCTATTTAATCACTGGAAGATTTTTGGATAAATTGTCATAATTTGCGTCCTCTCTTAAAACACGTATTGACAGTTTTGGCTAGAAAACTCACTCCTTCCCAAATATAAATCGATTTAAAATTTACCTTTTTCTTGCCAAAAGCTATAGAATTGAGACTTCACGACTTCAGGAGTCCCAGGTTTGAGAGTTTAGTGGCGAAGATTGGGGGTCAATTTTATTGATTACATATTTGAAGGACACGTTTTCAGGACACATTTTAAATACGTGGTTTTTTCCAAGAGACAATAGTATTCATTGTGACGAAATTCCCACATTATTTGAAGGAATGCATATAATATGAATGCAAATTTTTTTGTGTGGAGGGGTGGGGGGGGGGGGGGAGGTTATTCTAGTGGGGATAGTAGTTCCCTTCCCCGGTACCTCCAGAAAGGGTTCTTTTGGAATCATAAGGCACCGACCTCGTCATCATTTCCTCCATAATAATGGCAAAACTGTAGATATCGCCTTTTGGTGCCCCCGCTCACCGTCGAAAGTTGGAAATATGCTCTGGCGCGACCCAAACAGTTCTGGAAAGTATGTTATAAGAGCGAGAGAAAAAAAAAAAAACCCCCTCATTTTTCTTCCCAGATTCTCCATTAGTGATTGGAGTATGCGTGACAAAGCTGAAATTATTGCTACCTCAAACGGTTTTTCCACTCACTCTGATCCCCAAAGTGATTGCCCTAGAATTGCAGTGTGTCATATTTCCATGGATATTTGGTACGTCATCATCTTGAGTATTCATTTTCCCCTTTCAATTTTTAAGTCAATTTCATCTTTCCTCAGAGTTCTTTATTTGAGTATATAATATGATTATTTGTGTTGTAATATGAAGAAATGATTTTTTTACTTTTTTCAACTTTGTTATTGACACCCGACTCTCTGTACCCTCTCTGCATGTTGAGATCATCCCTTGGGACATGTTCATTTGATGATAACATCTGCATGCTTCTCTTATCATTCTTTAACATCCATAAAATGGATTTCTGGACTTTTTTGTTCATTTCTGATTTCATTTTCTCCTCTGAATAAAAGAGCTGGGGAAATTTCTACAAGTGCAGATGCAAATTCTTGGCGATCGTCCTATCTTTGGCGTAGCAGTACAGGGAGCAGGCTGGGACACACACAACACACACACACAACCACACACACACCGTCCACAAAACAGCCACTCACTCACAAAACACAGTCAACTCACACACACAGTCACTCACACAGACAGTCACTCACACACACGCACACACAGTCACTCACACACATGCACAAACAAACCACTCACTCACACACAACATACTACACACAAACATTAAAATTATTAAATTATAATATATATATATATATTATATATATAAAATATTTATATATATACGCATACATTTATATCCATTTTGTTTACATATCTGACTAGTATTCATACTTTTTTTACAATTTCTATAATTTATGCATAAATTTTTGTTCTAATAATAGACAAAAACTTTAGGACAGTATAAGAATAAAATAAATTTGTTACTTAACGCCTCAAAACGGTATTATGTCGGGGTAGTTTAGATTAATTAAAAACTGAATTTATGGTGAAAAGTATGAGACTTGGGTTAAGATTTTACAAAGATCTAAACAAAAGTGTGTATGAAATTACAGTGTCAAAACAAAGCAAAAAAAAAAAAAACAAACAAAAAACAAAAACCCCTAAAATCAGCCTGGCCTCGACATGGCATCGATCTCAGACCTCCTGAATACCGTTTTAAATCTCAATCAGAGATAATAATGTTAAAAACTTTTGGGGGGCGCGAAATAGAAAGATACATGTAAAATTGTTTTGGAATCTCGAAAACTCGTTATACTCCTAGTGCGCTCCTAAAATCAGGTTGTGGTTGAGAACTTTTTGGGAAAATCCCAATGCGATAGTCCCACAATCCCATAGCATCGAATCAATTCCAATTAATAACAAATAAATATTTTACGTATAAACTAGATACAACAATTAATTTTTGCGTCAAACTTTGCGAACTTTAAGAAGAGTAGAAAATACATTTTTATAAACTCACGTTATTCATGAGATATTCAATTTTTTAATATTTTAAAATAAAAGTTTATTTTATAAATACCTATTTTGATTCACAAACCCCTTGAATAAGGATAATAATTAAATATAAGATAAATTCTTCAATCGAAAAATTTACAAATACCAATGCATTTTTCCAAACAATATGGAATCGTTACAGTTTTGCGATATTCAGCACCTTAAAAAAGGTGAGTATGGGCGTGTAGGGTTTAACCACATGTTGCTCTTGTTGTTTCTTTATCAGTTATGGTTATCAAGATTGACTTCCGTATTAAAACTCGGATCCATTTCATAAAATTGAATCATGCAACATGAAAAACTGCACTCACTTTGTGTTTCATGTAGGTGTTTGGCTTTTTTTTACCGTCCACCGATTGGCGAAAACTAGGGACCCCGAAATCTGTGATCTTCACATTAATTTTTCCGTCGACCACGCATTTTGCTGACGTTTAGACGGCCGTGAAATCCCAACTCAGATCGATGAATATAAATCATACCCTGGTTGACAATGGAAATGACAATTTTGGAATAAGCTAAAATTCAAAATAAGAAAGATTGAATCAATCATACAAATCCGGCTGGTATGCTATTGTAGAAAAGACTCCCGCATTCCGTCCATGCGGTCCCTGTTTCGAATCCCGTGGTGGGGGGCCCTCACCTTTGAACCTCAGATAAAAAAACTTTTTACTTACATTTTTTTTATAATACCTCAAGTAGAAAATGAGATTTGGCGGTAACATTGTCTCTCCCGAAAAGAAGAAAAATTTATTGTAAAGCGCCTTACAGACGTCATATCTAGCCCTTCACGATAAGTATTGTCGCTAAACTTCAGAAATATTGTAAAGCGCTTTCTTCTTCTTCTTCTTCTTTCTTCTTCTTCTTCTTCTTCTTCTTCTTCTTCTTCCTTTCTTCTTCTTCTTCTTCTTCTTCTTTTCTCATTATTAAAAATAAATTGATCTTATTTTAATGTATTCTAAACTTTACATGTGGCCTGTTAAAAATACTATTATTATCAGCATTCATGATTAAATTTATTTCTATAGCAAAATTATTATTAAAAACTGAGGGCAAGTAGGATGGGATAAAAATGCGGTAAAAAGCGCTTTTTCAAGGAGTCAAATTTGGACCACCATAGCGGAACATAAAAAGCAATACTCTAATAGTTGTAACCCTAGTGCCAAACCACTGGGACTACAAGCAGCGGGACTTTAAAAGGACTGCTGCAATCGCCAGACTTAATGAGGCCAGTTAGATCGATGAGATTAAACGAAGTTCGTAGTTTGGATCAAAATTAAAAAAATAAATCAAAACATGATATTCTTTTCAAATCTTTACAAATTTCTGGAATAAAAATTAGGGTTTTTCTGTAACATTATATCACTCGACTCAGAAGTAAATTACTAACCTTTCTATAAGGTGGTAATGGATATTGTAAGAGTGCTTTTAAATAATGACGCCGCCACGAGAAATTGTACCCGTGTGAAAAAAGGAAATCTTAAGCCACTTGGCATGCTGGGGGAATAAAAAAAGTAGTGAAATGCTCACTGAGCGTGGTAAATCCGTGATTATGTTCATTTTATTTATCAAATCATATTTAGACTTACTTTGGCAATGTCCCTGAGAAGAGATACCTTGAACGGCCGGCTGCTTAGTTCTCCCGCGAAAAA
>NW_027623234.1:0-10458 GCF_034508935.2 Berghia stephanieae
GTTTTTTTTTTTTGGTGTGTTGTTTTTTTTTTTAATTTATTTTTTTTTTTTTTTTTTTTTTATTTTTTGTTTGGTTAATGTTAAATTTAAGTTGGGAAAAAAGACCTAGGGGAAAAGGGGAATTGTTGGAATTTTTGGGGTTTTTGGTTATGCTTTTACACGATGGTTTTTAGTGCAGTTGGAAAGGGTGGGGTTTCGTTTTTAAAACCCGAATTTATAATCAAACTTTCAGCGTAACATCCCCCAAAAGCCAAAGCGAACAAAAACTTTACAAGTATAGGAAAAATTTTTGGGCCCCGAAAGGGTAAGACCGGATTTTTTTGGGCTTTTTTTTTTGTTTTTGGGGTTTTATTTTTGGGGGGGGGGGGGTCGTTTGTTCCCAGTCGGGGTAATCCACTCGGCCCATGGAGATTGTGAAAAAAGAGCTTTGCCCAAGGGATTAAACTTTAGCACCATACGGCATTCAAATTGGGGAAACGACCCAAAAGGGCGCGCTTCTTGGTTCACTGGGCAGGGCATTTTTCCCGTTAACCTTGCCCGTGTTTACGGGCCTCCCACGCCGTAAAAAAGAGGAAATGTCGTCACCCCCGTGAGAAAGGTTGTTCCCGGGCAGCAGGTTCCGGACCCACCTTTTGGTTGCATTAGTGTTTTCCTTGGTATATAGAGAACCGAAATTTTCCTCCAATTTTCGAGAAGACAAATCCCCGCCCCCACGATTTTTTTCCAGGTGACTTCAAACTTTAAGGCAGCCCCTTAAAAAATAGGTACAAGGGTCCCCAAGGGTTTCATTCAGCTCGTACTCGGGGCACCGCCCCTGGGGAGAGGGAGGGGGGGACTGGATTGCTTTATTTTTGGGCCCCGGTGTTATCGCATTTTTGACATTTAAATTTTTTATGCTTTTTCGCAACGGCACTTTTAAGACCCCCGTTCCTGGGCATTCCATGAAAATAAAAAATATAGGTAATTCAGAAACGGGAGTCTATGTCAAAGGAATCCCCCAAGTTCCCCAGTGGGCAATGGGGGGCTAATTTTGCCCAATATAAAACAAAAAGTCCCTGAAGCGGGGCTCGACCGGGGCCCTTTCCTAAACCTATTTTAAAAAATTGGGGAGGTGGCTCACCTTCTTGCGGGGAGGTCATCATACCCTAGACTAAAACTAAAAGCGAGCTTCTTTTCCCCCAAATCACTAAGGAAGGTTTTAAAACAAAACCCAATGCAAACAAATTGTTTGTTTTTTTTTTAAAGGGATTTTAGGGCGCTTGCAACCATTTAGGTTATATGCCCAGTTAAAAGGGGAAAAAAGGGGGGGAGAGTAAAAAGTTCGGAAATTCAATTTAAGACCCAAGAAAAAGTAAAAAAAAAGGGAACGGGAACAAATAGGGATCGATTTAGAATAAAAGGCAACCCCAAGATTTATTTGAATCACCCTCAAGTCTCACCCGGGACACAAGCACAAAACCCAAAAAAGAGGAAAACACTCAAATGCTTACATTTAATTAAAAAAAAATATAATAATACATAACAGAAGATGTTTTACAAAAAAAAATATCACCCAAAACAATAATATCTTCGACTTTGCCCCTCCCGCCGGACTCCGAACAGGGCCAAAAGTAAACTCATTCCAAGACAAGACAGAAAGCTGTTGGAAAAAGATAAAAAGGGGATAGAAGAAACAGTTTACCCCCGCCAACTGGGGATCAGGGCCCCCCACCCAGAAAAAATGAGGAAAATTTTCAAAATTCAATTATATTTATTATGGGTCGTAAAAAAAAAAAAACAACAATAAATTTTGTTTTGTTTGTTTTTAAGGGGTTGAGGGAAACTTGCAACACATTTAGGTTATATACCCCAGTAAATAAAAAAAAGGGGGAAAAAAAAGTTTAGTTTACAAAAAATTACCCAAAAAAAGTAAAAATGGGGATAAATTTAAATTTCCCAAGGGCATACTATAAAAGACCATGGGGGTGGGTCTTTTGAGAAAAAGTTTTTTGTGCCCCCCCTAAAATTTTAAAATTTTTGAGATACTGCTTTTTGTCTAAAATTTTGCCTTGGAATTTTCGTTCCACCGCGCATTCTTCCTGTCTTGCTTGCCTGATTGGTCCCTGTCTACTGACGAATTTTGTGCGACACGGACGGCTCTTTTTTTTGTTGCCCCCGCGGGCGAGAGACTGCGAAAATGAGCTGAGGGTGGGGTAGGGGGGCTACCCCATGACCCAAAAAGTAACAGGGCCCAAGCTTTTTTATAAAAAAGTGTTGTTTTTTCTGTTTAAAACCACGCTATCCATTTCCCCACCAGAAACAAGGATATTTGACTGCAAAAATAACTGGTCACCCGGCAATTTTTTTGCACCCCTTTGAGGCCTATTTGGGGAGAAATCAAAACCATAATTTTATCATTAAAAGAACGGGTTTTGTTGTAACAAACCATAGGATGGAAAAAAAATAAAATTATAATTTTATGCTATTGTTTTTTAAAAACGGATTTTAAATATCAATAGAATATTAACAAATCATTACCGAGTAGAGCCCATGATGCTTAAAAAATTTCCCAAAGCCCTTTTCCCCGAGACACACAGCAGTTCTTTGAGTTTTAGTTATGATTGCTTGGAGTAAAAAAAAGTGCATTGATTTTGGTTTTTCTATTCCTTTTTTAATGTGTTATCAAGTTGTATTCGAAGAAGAAATTTATATGGCAGTCTAATTGCTTTGTATATTTTTTCTTTTTAAAAAATGTTTTCCAAAAAAATCTCGATCGTCGGTACGAAATCCTACCGAAACAAAATGAAAGGATCCTAACTTCAATGATCGGATTTATACAATTTTTTTAGGGAAAATCGACAAATGGCCTCTTTTACAAAATATTCCCGTCGTAAACCCCTTTATGTGATATACTTTTCAAAATTCAAACCACCATCCCCCCCCCCCCCCCCCCCCCCCCCCCCCCCCCCCCCCCCCCCCCCCCCCCCCCCCCCCCCCCCCCCCCCCCCCCCCCCCCCCCCCCCCCCCCCCCCCCCCACCCCCCCCCCCCCCCCCATTTTATTTTTAACAAATATACACACATTCAAAAAAAAATACACCCTGAACATTTTTTTGAGCTTTTCCCGCTAAGGGAGCTCAAGCACTAAAAGGGCCCTAAGCCAAATGCAACGCGAAAAAACGAGACATGATGCCTGTTGGGCGAGAAACATTTTCCCCCCAAACAAAACAACATGCTTTGGCATTACCATCTTTTAAACCCCTATACAGTGAGTAAGTTTTCGACCCATGCCGCCAAAATAAACGCCGCAACCCCTGCAAAGTATTTAGATCCCCTATATCTCCCCGGACACAACCAAAGGGGAAAATATATTCAATGTAATTAAAAATATAATAACAAAATAATAAAAAACAAGAGTTTAAAAGGAAAAAAATTCATCCCCCAAAGAAAATAACTTGCATTTGCGTTTCCCAGGGCCAGGAAAAAAACCAAGTTCTCATTCGACAAAGATGAAAGCAAGTTGGAAAACAATATAAAGAATAGTAGTCCCCCCTGCCCTATGGGGGTCGGGAACCCCACCCAGAAACAAACAAAAAACAATAAAAATTTAATAATAATAATAAAAAAAAATAATTTAAATTTAAAATAATAAAAAAATATTAATAAAATAAATATAAAAATAATAATAATATAAAAAAAATTTATAATAATAAAATAATAATAAAAAATAATAATAATAATAAAAAAGGGATACAAATAATAAATAATTAGATAAATTATGAAAAAATGAATAGATTTTGTTACTTTTTCCCTTAATTATATTTTTAAAATTTGGTTTTTTTGTTTTTAAAGGGGTTTTAGGGCGTTGCAACTATAAGGTTTATACGCCAGAAAAAGGAAGAAAATTGGTAAAAATTCTAAAATTCCCAATTAAAGCACAAAAGAAAAGGTGGACAAAGGGGAATTGTTCAAATAGGGAATATATGAGTTTCCAAAGGCACCTTTTAAAAGTTACTTAGTTTGAGATCACCAAAAAGTTCATCCAAACAAGAAAAACAGGTCCCAACTAAGAGGAATACATCAAATTTTACAAATATATTATAAATGTAAACAAAAACAAATAAAATGCATAACAGAGAGATGTTTACGGGAAAAAAATATCATTCCCAAAACTATAACATACATTAAAACTGTTTCCCCCCACCCAAGGGAAAACTCGGCAGGGTCGGAAAAAACAAGAAACCTCATTTCAAGACAACGACAGGAAACGTTTGGGAAAACGGGTAGGGGGGATAAAAGAAGCATGTACCTCCCGCCCATATGGGGGTCAGGATCCCCACCGATACAACACACACACACACCAACACACACACATAATATATTAAAAATATTTAATATATTTTTATTATAAAATTTATATATATATATATATATATATATATTATATTAATATTTTTATCGGGGTGAAATGACGGTCACTAAAAAAGGGGGAAAATTTTTTCATCGGAAGATCATGCCCCACCCATGCGACCATAATTATAAATTTTGAATTTCACTCAAATTTATGAAAACAATCTTTAAAAATTTCTGACACGACTCGTTTGGGAATTTTAAAAAATTTTAAAGTCAATTACGGACAACATTTTGGGGGTTGATAGGGATTATGTTTGGGGGGGGTTTTATTAGGGTCATATGGATGTTGTGGGTGGGGTTGTAGTGGTAGGGAAAGTGATTGGGGGTGATTTTAGAGTAGTGTCTTAGAGTTGATTGGATGGTGGTTGTAGGGTTGTGGGGTAGGGATATTATGTGGTGGGGGTTGTTTTAGTGGGAGTCTTAGAGTTTATTGTGGGTGGGGGTTGTAGTATAGGGGCTTAGAGGATTGTGTGGTGGTGGGTTTTGTATAAATTGGTGGGAAATTTATATTTATCTTTGGATTCTATATCAAAACGAAGAAGAAAAAAAAAAGAAGAGGAAGGGGGAGAAAGAAGGGGGAAGAGAGAGAGAAGAGAGGGAGAGAGAAGAGAAGAAAAAAAGGGGGGGGAAAAAAGAAAAGAAGAGGGGAGGGGACAGAGAGAGATATTAAAAAGGCAAAAGGTACCTACAAAAAGAAAAAAAACCAACCCATTTTTTTCCCTCCCCCTTTCCCCCCTCAAAATTTCTAATAAAAAATACCACGGTTTCTAGTCAACGGCATCGGGGCCATTCTGCGGCCCACGTCATAAAAACGGCCGTCCCAAATTCCGAGACTGACCACAGGTGCAAAAATAAATAGACATAAAATTGATTTTGTGGTTTGAGGAAAAATGTTTGACACGGGAAAAATTTTCCAGGCGGAGGACACCACCGCCCCTTTCTTGTTTTACATTTGTTATTTTCTCTAAAACCGCCCAACAAAGCAAAGCCTGCCAGATTTCAAAATTTCTGAAAAAAAATTCTGAATATTTAAGTTCAAATCTTTTTTCCCAGTTATTTTCTTTTTAAAACCAAAGTTAATGTTATCAATTTCTTTTCTTTCTTGTTTTTTGAAAAAAAAAAAACTTAATTTAGTCATCAAGGGACATAAAAAATAAAAAACAGAGGAAATTTAAACATCATACAAACAAAAACAGTGGTACCCCCCCCAATTGCCCTCGTTTTAAAAATTTAAATTTGGGGTTTACGGGAAACCTACGCACCCCGCCCAAGAAACATTTCTGAAACAAGGCAAAAACCCTTCCAAAAAGCAACTCAAAACTTACATTTTGGTTGTAGTTTTAATGTCCCTCTTTCAATTTGGGTTTTTTGAGGGTTTTTTCCCAAAGTTTTTTTGTTTTTTGGGGTTTTTTTTTTTTAAAAGTATGGCAACTTCAAAAGCATCTGCTGACAGTTTGGCTTCTTTTAATTTGGGATTACTTAAATTTAACATTTATTTTTATGTTTTAATTTTTCTTTTTTTTTTTTGTAGAGGGAAAGTGGTGTGGGAAAAAATTTGTTTTTTTTGTTTTTTGGGGTTTTTTGGCGCTTCAAAATTAAGGTTAATTTCCCGCCCGTAAAAAGGGAAAAATGGGGAATAAAAAGTTCTGAATTACAATTAAGCACCCAAAAAAAGTAACAAGGGGGAAAGGGAACAAATGGGGTCAGATAGATTCCAAAGAAGCCACCAAAATATTTGTTTGGATCACCTATAATCTCATCCGGACACAAAACAAAAACCAACAAAAAGGGAAAACACCAAATGCTCATTAACATTAAAAAAAAACAAAAATAAATTTCAGAGAGAATTTTTCACGGGAAAAAAAAAATCCCAAAACAATAAAAAGGATGGGTTTCCCTCCCCTAGACTCCGGCCCGGGGCCGGACAAAACCCCGTTCTCATTCCAAGACAAAAAAAACATGTTGGAAAACGATATAAGGGGGGCAGCAGACACCGAGTACCCCCTGCCCCCTATGGGAGGTCAGGAACCCCCCCCAGGAGGAAAAAAAAAACAAGCGAAAAAACTTTGATTTTAAAAGGGATTGTGCACCGGTTAAAAAGGGAGTAGATGAGGGAAAATTTTAAAAGATTTGTATCTTTCAACAAGCCCCCTAACAAAAAGTAAGTCAAGCGCCTTTCACAAGAGAACAGATGTGTTTAGTTTCATCATATGTCGGTTGAGTGAAGGAGAAGGGGGAAGAGGGGGGAGGGGAGGTGAAAGAAGGAAGTTTGGTTTTTTTATTTGTTTTTTTTAAGGGTTTTTCGGGCTTGCAACACTTAAGGGCTATCGCGCCCAGAAAACGAAAAGGGATAGTAAAAGTTATAGAAAATTTCAATTAAAACAAAAAAGAAAAGGGGGAGAAAAGGGGAACTGGGTTTAAAAAGGGAACGTGTAGTTCCAAAAACCCCCGTCAAAGTCTATTAAGCACCTAAAAGTCTATCCGACACAAGCACAGGTCCCAACTAGCGGGGAAACCTCAAATGTTTACCAATATATAAAATAAAGAAATAAACAAATACAATGCATAACAAAGATGATTTACAAAAAAAATTACTCCAAAACTATAATTCTTCGACTGTTTTCCCCCCCCCCCAAGGAACTCGGGAAGGATCAGGACAAAAAATAAGTAATCTCATTCCAAGACAATGACGGAACAATTGGAAAAGGGGATGGGGGGGGATAGAAACAAGATTACCTCCCGCCCACTATGGGGGGAAGAGGAAGTGAAGGGGAGGGGAAGAGAAAAAGGATGGGGAAAGAAGAATTAAGATTTCCAAAAACAATTAATATAATTCAAATTTAAAAATGCGTCTGGGTTTTGATCTCATTAAAGGGTGTTACAAACCAAAGAGGGCTAAAAATGGAATTTTTGAAACTTTGGGAAATATTCACAGGACTAAAAAAAATGCAACTTTTTAGTAACATTTATATTTTTGAGGAAGGAAAACTCATGCTTTCCGATATAAAACTATTGAACATTTAAAAAGAATTTTGGAACTAAATATTTTAAATAATGCTCAATTTAAAATTTCTATTGTTTTAAAATAAAAGAAAATAATGGTCATGTAATGAAGCAATTTAAAGAGTTAATGAATTCAAAAAAAAATAAAAACTCTCCCCAAAAATCTTTTGACAGGGTTTTAAAAACATTAAAATATCCCTTTTTCCTTAACAAATTACCATTTAATCTTTAAAATATTCTGAAAATCATTAAAATTACGATTTCAAAAAAATTTTTTGAATCACGATACACATTTAAAAAGTTTTGTGGGAATCATCGAAGCTGTCATTAAACATTTTTTGTCCCCGATATGTGGTCACGTTAACCCTTGGTGGGGACACAAATTTTCAAACATCACCCGGGCAAATTAACATTATATCCAATTTTCAGCCTAAACTTTCAACCCGCCCAACATAAAAGCTCGTTTTCAACAATCCCCCATACAAATTCCCGCCTCAAAAACATCTCCCGGCAAACTAGTTTTCTTCCCCAAAAAAGCAAGGAGGAACAGTTCCCAGAAGAAATTTTGGGACACACCCAACTGGAAGCTTTCAAAAAACGTTCATTATTCGCACATTAACGTCAACATGATGGCATGGCTGCCTTAAACCCGAAAAAGAAGAAGAAGAAAAGAAGAAAAGAGAAAAGAAGAAAGAAAAAGAAGAAGAAAAGAAAGAAAAGAAAAGAAGAAAGAAGAAGAAGAAAAAGAAAAAGGGAAAAAGAAAAGAAGAAGAAGAAGTTTTGGTTTTAAGTCAGCTTGGGTGGGTCAAGTTTGTTCTTAGAAAAAGGTCCTTACTACTTTTTCAGTGAAAAAGGTGCCTGGGAATAAAATAAAAAGCATTTTCTTTTTATAGTTTTGGGAATTGTTAGGCACCCAGGGTCATGTTGGTCCCCTGTTGAGTTGGTTTGGGAAACCCCTTTTGTTTTGTTTTTAGGGGGTTTTTTGGCGCTACGCACTATTAAGTCTTTCACCCCAAACGAGAAAAAATGATAAAGGAAAATTGTAGTTTAAGTTAAAAAAACAAAAAAAAAGGAAAAAAAGGGGACTGGTTTAAAATTTGACATAAGATTCCCCCAATCCATTGATGTGCAAAGTTGACTTTTCTTTAAGTACCATCCGGCCCAAACAATAATCCAGCAAGAAAGGATACATCAAAATTTTTCAAAGTACAACTATAAATGCATATTCAAAAACAATAATTATAAGGGAAAAACGTAAGAGAGGGGATTTTCAAAAAAAAATATCAAACTATCAAAAAAGTCTTCACATTTGACTTTTCCCTCTCAGAAGATCCCCAGGGCCAGGAAAAAAAACCTAGAATCTCACTCGAAAAAAACAAGGCAACAGGAAAGGGAAACAGTATGGGGGGTAGAAGACCAGCAATGACCTCAACTCAACTGGAGGCCCCCTGGGGATCCCACCCCTGAAAGCCTTTGCAAAGGGGTTTGAGTAGATTTTGGGGCATTGGAAACCAAACCCCCCTTTTTTTTTTTTTTTTAAGGGTTTTTTACGGCGCTTTCAACACATTTGGGTTTTATCACGCCAGTAAAAAGGAAGAGAAGGGATAGTAAAAAAAAGTTAAAAATTAAAATTTAAAAAGCACCCCAAAAAAAGTAAGTAATAGGGAACTGAGAACAAATAGGGATCAGATGTAGATTCCAAGAGCATCCACCAATGTACTTAGTTTGAGATTACCTATAAGTCTCATCGGACACAAGCAAAAAATCAGCAAAGGGAAACACTCAAATGCTTACATTATATATTCAAATAACAAATATAATAATACATAACAGGAATGACTTACAGGAAAAAAAATTCATCTCCCAAAACAATAAACTATGCATTTGACTGTTTCCCTCCCAGCTGGGACTCCGGCCATGGCCGGGACAAAACCAAGTCATCTCATTCCAAGACAAAGACAGAAAGCATGTTGGAAAACAGATATAAGGGATAGAAGACACAGTATTTTACCCCCTGCCCCTTGGAGGTCAGGAACCCCACTCAGACTTCTCTTTTAAATTGTAAAATAAATATTTATTGTATCCTATAATTAGCTTACAATTCATACTAAAATTTATTCCATTTAATGACTATGCTCCTCTGTTTCATCAAGCAAATATATTTGTGAACCAAACAGTATAATTTCGAATAATTTTGAGAACAGTAACAATTGGATTCTCTGATTTTAATTTGTCACCAAACGAGACTTAACTTCTTAGGGAAAAAGTAAATTTTTGAAAAATAAATATCTAAAATTATAAAATTATTAAAAGTTGTAAAAATGTATCGCCCTTTGAAGTAATCGGCTGTTAAACGTCATTGTTGGAGAGTGTTATGGATCATTTCTATCTCAATTAAATTAATGTTCAGTTATTTAAAAGAAAAGAATTATTATAGCTTACGCTTGGTTTCATATTTCCTGATAAAAAAAAAAGTCATGAGTGACAATAGGTCTTTTTTTTAAATAACTAAACTGCAATTTTACATAGTATATGCAGAGTAAAATAATGGTTGTGATCGCAATATGCAAAGGGAGAAATGTAGGATTTTGATTAAATAATAAAGTTAGGTATAAAAAGAAAATTATATACTAAATCTTCCAAAATTTAAAAAAGTATAAATTGGCACTAACTAAAACTGACACAAGAAAAGCAAGAATAGATTTTAGCTGGTGCTATTATTATACATCAGTCATTTAAAAAACAAACAATATAATACAAACACATGGCACTTAAAACACAGTAAAAAAAAAATGCAGTACATTGTTTAGTTTTTCATTAATGTTTTTAAAAAGATTAAATCAATGTAAAAAATGGCACGTTTTGATAAATAACGAAAATTATTTAAATGAGTACAAGTATATAATGTGTAAATGAAAGGAAGCACATACTCACTGAAGGAATAAGAAACAATAAAAATAATTAAAAAAATCTTGTAACAATCAACATAGTTTCAAAAAAAAAACTTCAAAACCCTCTCTATCACGTATATGATTTCTCATTTTTATTTTTTTTAAGGTAAAGTG
>NW_027623235.1:0-2500 GCF_034508935.2 Berghia stephanieae
CAACGTTTTGAAATTATGATGTATTATAGAAGAAACCATATTTTTTGTGGTTTGATTAATTGGAGATCATCATCATCATCATCATCATCATCATCATATCGTGTCACGCCAGTGGTGGATCCATTGGATGGCTTCAGGGGTGCAGCCTCTCAGGTCCATATCACTGATATGTGGTCCAAGTTCACACTAGTGAAGGATGTGGTCCATGTTGTGAGCCGTGTGTCCACATTGACATCGGCAGTCTGAAGAAAGTCCCCAATTTTGTAAGGTTGTTTTGGTCTTCCCCACTTTAGACCTTGCCCTGTTCAGTGTCAACCAATCTTTCCTGGGGAGATTTACTCCGCTTGGCAGTTCTTCTTTGGGTTCCTGAATGGCATCATTTGGGCAGCAGTCCCATTCTTTCCATGAATGCACTCTGTATATGGCTGCATGGTCTGGGTGGATGCCTTCAGTTGTCAGGAAGCTTGTTGTAAAAATAATTAATGCAGTTGTGAAATGATAAACACTTCTGCTAAAAGGAATACAATTTTGTCCTTTCCAGCGTTTTGAAATTATGATGTATTATAGAAGAAACCATATTTTTTTGTGGTTTGATTAATTGGAGATGACACATTTTCATGTGACTGAATCCAAAGTTAGATACCAAGTGAAAAGAGTGAAAGTTCATATCCTGAAATTACAAATGCAGTAGTAACGTAATGTGCACTACTGCTAAAGATAAAATGAATTCGTCATTTTCAAAATGTTAAACTTTTTTTCTCCTTTCTTTCACACTTTTCCATACCAGCCAAATTTACCCTAAACTGTTTTGAGGAAAAGGTTCACCAACGTTATTTTGATATCCATTCACCTCATTTTGTATGTTATAATGATGATTGCCTAATTTATAACATAGAGATATCACCTTTATCAAATTTCTAAACATTTTCTTTTTTTTGGTGTTGTATAAATTTTATGACCACTCGTCCCCCTACTACTCCTCCTCCTCCTCCTCCTCCTCCTCCTCCTTCTTCTTCTTTTTCTTCTTCTTCTTCTTTTTCTTCTTCTTCTTCTTCTTCTTCTTCTTCTTCTTCTTCTTCTTCTTCTTCTTCTTCTTCTTCTTCTTCTTCTTCTTCTTCTTCTTCTTCTTCTTCTTCTTCATTTTTATTCTTTTACATTTTCCCCCTCCTCTTCCCATCCTTATCGTCCTCCCGCTCCCTCATTTTATCCTTTTTTTGTTCTTTATCTTCATTGTCTTGTTCTTTTTGTTGTTGTTGTTGTTGTTGTTTGTTCTTCTTTCTTCTTCTTCTTTCTTCTTCTTCTTCTTCTTCTTCTTCTTCTTCTTCTTCTTCTTCTCTTCTTCTTCTTCTTCTTCTTCTTCTTCTTCTTCTTCTTCTTCTTCTTCTTCTTCTTCTTCTTCTTCTTCTTCTTCTTCTTCTTCTTTCTTCTTCTTCTTCTTCTTTCTTCTTCTTCTTCTTCTCTTCTTCTTCTTCTTCTTCTTCTTCTATCTTTTCTTCTTCTTCTTCTTCTTCTTTCTTCTTCTTCTCTTCTTCTTCTTCTTCTTCTTCTCTTCTTCTTCTTCTTCTTCTTCTTCGTTCTTCTTCTTCTCTTCTTCTTCTTCTTCTTCTTCTTCTTCTTCTTCTTCTTCTTCTTCTTCTTCTTCTTCTTCTTCTTCTTCTTTTACATTTTCCCCCTCCTCTTCCCATCCTTATCCTCCTCCCCCTCCCTCATTTTATCCTTTTTTTTGTTCTTTATCTTCCTTGTCTTGTTATTTTTGTTGTTGTTGTTGCTGTTGTTGTTGTTGCTGTTGTTGTTGTTGTTGTTCTTCTTCTTCTTCTTTTTCTTCTTCTTCTTCTTCTTCTTATGCTTCTCCTTCTCCATCTCATTCTTCTTCTTCTTCTTCTTCTTCTTCTTCTTCTTCTTCTTCTTCTTCTTCTTCTTCTTCTTCTTCTTCTTCTTCTTCTTCTTCTTCTTCTTCTTCTTCTTCTTCTTCTTCTTCTTCATTTTTATTCTCCTTTTCCCATTTTCCCCCTTCTCTTCCTCTTCCCATGCTTCTCCTCCTCCCTTCTCCATCTTCTACTTTATTTTTATTCTTCTTTTTCATTCTTCCCCATCTCTTCCTCGTCCCATCCTTCTCTTCCTCCTATCCCTCATCTTATTCTTCTTTTTCTTTTTTTTTTCATGTTCTTCTTTTTCTTCTTCTTCTTCTTCTTCTTCTTCTTCTTCTTCTTCTTCTTCTTCTTCTTCTTCTTCTTCTTCTTCTTCTTCTTCTTCTTCTTTCTTTTTCTAGAAGTAACATATATTACAAGTTGGACTGTGCGTTTATTTGCTCCTTGCCAAGGAAGAAATATATCATTTCTGTAAGGAAATGGGCCAAAAGTATTTTTATCTTTTTTACTTGTTTAAATATATAATACGATGTTCAATTAAGCAAAGTCATATATGGAATTTAAACAAAATGAAATTCATTGTAATTGGATATGGCATTTTATTTGGCATCTTTTAAAGAAATTATCACCAA
>NW_027623235.1:7500-17500 GCF_034508935.2 Berghia stephanieae
TGTTATATTTTTTGGCACCATCTAAATGGTTATTACACATAGAACTTATAGAATAACTGCCTCACTCTTACATAAAATTTTAATTCGTGATATGTAAATATGTGTTTATAGACGTCTAATTGTGTTTGTGACAAATATGTTATCTCATTGATTTTTTTAGAGCTTAACTCCCGCAAACAAAAGAAAGATCTGTCTTTCGCCATAATTTTGTATCACTTGTGAATAAATTCAATTATCAGATTATTACATAAATCAGTTTAAATCAAATTCAACATCACTTCCTGAAGTAAAAGAACTCAATTTTAATTTATTCCCTAATTTGAAACGTGAATCGCCTTTGGAATCCAAATTAATTCCCGTTTCTGCAGGTTTTCCTGTATTTTGGTGAGAATAGTTTGCTTGCTATCTGTGGATCATATTACAATGTACTTTTTGCCAATTTGAATATGACTTAGCTACCCACTTATGGCTTGATAAACATAGGTATGGCTTTTTAAATAATAGCAAAATGAGGATTCTTATCCGGATCTTTATTGAATCTGTTGCAAGCGCCGTAAAACCCTTAAAATCAAAAAACAATTAATGAATCTGAAGCTCTAGCTAAATGCAGCTACTGGACTCCGAGTTGTCGACTATGAATATGTTATGACTTTTCAACATTATATCTGTATTTATGTTCTTTTTTTTTTTTTTGGTCATGTTATGACACAAATCGGTGACTTGTCAACTCAAAACATTAATAGATATAAAATTGTTGATGCCGTAAATAATAAATGAACAAAAAACAATTATTACCAAACATGTTGTATGAATTAAAAGTTGAATATTTTCTTATTTCTTGGCTGAAGCACTGGGATATAAATACATTTTTATTCAACTAAAATTGAATACATATTTCTCGCCTAACCTCTGAAGACAAAATTAAAAAGAGAGGAAATCAAACTAAGTACTGGTTTCCAATATTTTGATATGTCAATCTTAAAATATATAAACCCCTCTCTATTGAGATTTTATGGATTCAAAGGGATCCTATATTTGATCTTAATACATTTCTCCATACCAGCGTTGACATTTTAAAAGTCGTCTTGAGGAACCTTTGTCAACTTTTTAATTTGCCTTCGTTTATTGTTGCCATTTTTTCATACTATTGATGTACATGAGTATGGATGCTGTATTAAAATTGAGAACTCAACATTGTTTTCTTAGATTTGAATTTAAAGATTCACGTGTTCAATTTTTCATTCTTGAATTCTTTAGGATGGGGGAAAGGGGGGGGGGGGGGGGGGGGGGGGGGGGGGGGGAGAATTGTGCTTCTCCAGCTGACTGTTGTGTTCCACGTCCGTTCTCATCTTTGCTTTTTCTTTATTTTTCCCCAGATGGGGTCTTCTGACCTCCCATGGTGGAAAGAGAGGTCACTCACTGTGTCTTTTATCTCTTTCCCTTTCCATGTTGCTCTCTCATGGTGAACAGGTCACTTGCTGTGTCTTTTATCCCCCTATACATATATGTTTTATGAGTTTCTTTCTGTCCTTGCCTTTGTCTTGGAATGGGTTTACTTGGTTCTGTCCTGATCCTCTCCGGAATCCTTGGCTGAGAGGGAAATAGTCAAAAGTATGCAAGGATTTTCATTGTAAATCCTCTCTCTTTTATGGACTGATCGTTACATTTTTGTGTTGAAAATATCTTTTAAACATTTGAATGAGACTTTTAGGTACATTGATGGTATGCTTTTGGAATTTCTTGGATACTTTAATTTTTTCACTATCCCATTTCTTTCCTTTTTTTTTTATTACTGGCGCTGATATAACCTAAATGTTTTGCAAGCGCCATGAAACCCTTTTTCTGGATTGAGATTGCTTGGTGTTTTTTTCCCTGGTTATGTCCGAAATCTTTAGCTGGGAGGGAGACTGTCAAATGTATAGTACCCTTTTAAAGAGATATTTTATTCCATTGTTAATCATCTCACTGTTATTGTTGTGTGGTCCTATCATTATTAGTTTTGGATGGTTGGCTAGGTGGTCTTCAGATTGGAAGGCACAGAGCTCTGAGCGGCGTACAGTTGAATCCTTAGAAAAGCTCTCTACTCACATTCTCTCACCGTACTCAGGTGTACAATGAGTACATGGCTCTTAACAACGTTGTGTCTGTCCGAAATAATTGTATTAATGCCTAACAGGCGTTATATATCGTCCTACTTGTTGCTGTTGGCAAGGGACACATTATAAAACGATTAGTGCGTGCTTAGTGGATACTGCGCTGTTATAGTATAATAAAGTAGTGGTCAGAAGTAATTTTATTTTGTCGACCCCAGGAATGTCTTGGTGGATTTCGTTCCAATGCCATGCATTAATCTTGTGAGTAGCATGTGTATAGTAACATGTTATGATAGGGATGTTGAGGTTATGTTATGGCAGCCCAATAATAATCAATGAAAGATGATAACACAGAAGGGACGATTTAATTCGATTTTATTAAATAAAACTCATGATGATTTCATCTGTCTAACATGGACAGGATAAAGGCAAAGAGAAAGTGAAAGTAGAATCTATTAATAGGTACATAAACAAAATATTCGTATAATGATAAATTCGCTCTATTATTCATGTTAATTAATCAATGATGGGATCATACTCAACACCCTCCCATGATCTCAGCATTGTGAGCATTTAACAAAATAATTGGTATTCATCAATATATATACCCTATAAGAAATACTAACTTAGCAAAATAGCATCTGTGCTTGTTACTTGTGCAAAAAAAAAAAAAATATCTACCTATACCTATTTACTGAAAAATTTGGAAATTAGTAATACAAATAATAAGCATATCAACAGTTTCATTGAATCAAAACTGTGTTAATTATTGTGTTAATGCCTAAAAGGACTTTAAAACAATACATTATATTTAAATTTAACATAAGTAGTAAATGCACAGAGTGACCATGAATCAAAGTAATAATAGTAGTGTGATCATGAAGTATATTTGCAACTTTACTTTAAATCTTGAATAAATGATAGTAAAGAGCTAAAATAAAAATGGGATATTTGAAAAAGGAGAAATAAATCAAACAAAAGTAAATTAATAGTAGATACTAACAGTATCATGCATGTTATTTAAATCATTTAGTTTTCTTTATGCAAATGAAAACAATTGGGTTATCTACCCCATAATAGCAGTTTTAAATTCTTGCAATTTGGCCTTAGAAGCAGGTTTTGTAAAAACATCAGCAACATTTGAATCTGTTGGTATGTAATAAACAGACAATCTATTCTCAGATATCTCATTTCTAATGAAATGGTATTTTATATCAATATGCTTTGATCTTTGGTGCTTTACTGGGTTTTGAGCAAGTGCAATAGCTCCTTGATTGTCACAGAAAAGAGTGAATTAATTTTCATTTAGATCTGATATTTCTTTGAGAAAAGATGTCAAATATTTTCCTTCTTGGATAGCTGAAACAAGAGACATGTATTCAGCTTCACAGGTTGATAATGCAACTGTTTGTTGCTTTCTGGATTTCCAGGAAATTAAGGGACCAGTTTCTGAAATTCTATAACAATATCCTGAAATACTTTTTCTGTCCTGGAAGAGTTAGCCCAGTCAGCATCACAAAAACCAGTAATTCTAAGTGGTTCCCTTGATTTCCTGAAGATCAATTTTTCATTAATTGTACCTTTTAGGTATCTTATTACATGTTTTGCCATTTTCAAGTGACATTGTTTAGCATTAGACATGAATTGAGATAGCCTAGTAACAGTGAATGAAATATCAGGCCTTGTGGCTGTCATGATATAGATAAGAGCACCAACCATAGGTTTATACAATCTTAATTCATTGTTATCAAGTGGTTCAGAATCATGTTCATACTCAGATGGTTTCATTTCAGATGGAATGGCTTTAGGCTTACAATCAACCATATTAAATCTTTCAAGTACATTGTTAATGTAAAGGCTTTGGCACATTGTTATTCCCTCATTTGTCTTATCAAACTGAATTCCCAAAAAATATGAAATATTTCCAAGATCTTTCATTTTAAAATGAAGACATTCTTGACTGAGTCAAGGTGACAGGGTTTAGCTGCAATTAGCAAATCATTTACCCATACTAAAATATAGATCTTTTTGTTTGGATCAAAATAGAAGCATGGATCATTAATTGACCTTACAAAACCTTCATTTGTCAAATGTTCATCAAGAGTGTTGTTCCAGTTTCTGCCTGATTGTTTCAGACCATATAAGCTTTTCTTTAATTTCAAAACATAATTATCACCCTTGGCTATGAACCCTTTGGGTTGTTCTATATAGATTTCACAATCTATGGGCGCATTGAGATACGCAGCCTTTACATCCATTTGATGGATCTCTAGGTCATTTTGCATGGCAATTTGTGTCAGTATTCTGATTGAGCTTAGGCGTGTAGTCGGGGAAAATGTCTCAAAGTAATCAATGCCTTCAACTTGAGCATAACCTTTGGCAACAAACCGTGCCTTGTAAGTTTCTTTCCCTTCCTTGCTTGTTTTTATAGCAAATACCCATCTTCCACCAATGACTTTCCTGTCTTTTGGTAGAGGCACAACTTCAAATGTGTTGTTATCTTTAAGAGATTCCATTTCAGAAGTCATTGCTTCTTTCCATTTCTCTGCGTTGTCGCCAGAGATGGCTTCACAATAAGATTGTGGTGCATGGCTAAGACTATAACAAAAATGAGTATAGACATGGTCATTCATTTCATCATCACAATAATAATCATTAAGATAATTTGGCTTACGCCTTTCTCTCTTCATGGGTACCCCATCTGAGGATGATGATGCTGATTGGTTGGGTGAATTACAAGAATGTTCAATGTCGTCATTATTTATTTCAATTTCATCAACCGTATCATCATTCTCATATGGTGGTGTCAATGGTTCAATGTAATCAGAATTGTTTTGTGACTTATCAATCAGAACAGTATTTTCATTATCATTGTCATCAGTGTTTACACATGGATTTGAATCAAAAAATTTGACACATCTTACTTTCCTTACTATTTGTTTCTCAGGTAGGTATACAAGATAGGCGGGGCTATCTCGGTCATAACCAACAAAAACGCCTCTTTCTGCTCTTTCTTCCAGTTTCTTTGGGTTTTGGTTCAATGCATAGCAAGTTTGGCCAAAAATGTGCATATTGGATATGTTAGGTTTAATGTTGGTCATGGCCTCAATAGGAGTTCCCCTCACCTTCGGTTAAAACACCTGTTTCTTATATATGCTGAAGTCATAACAGCATAAGTCCAAAGGGACTTTGGTAATTTTGCCTCAATTAGTAAGCATCTTGCCATTGAAAAAAGCGTCCTCCACTTCCTCTCGGCCGTACCGTTCTGGTGAGGACTATGGGGGGGGGGGGGGGGGGGGGGGGCACTTTTCTCATGGCGTATGAAATTATCAACTAAAATTCTTTTAAACTCATTGGAAACAAATTCACCACCGTTGTCACTTCTGATTTTACACACTTTACCATAAGGGCTAATGTCAGATAGAAATTTCTTAAAGGCTTCCGCTGTATCAGACTTTTGCTTAAGAAAATATACCACTGTTAAGCTGGAAAAATCATCTACACAAATGAGTAAATATCTAAATTCTTGAGCTGCTGGTTCAACAGGACCAGCTAGATCTAAGTGCACAAGTTCTAGGGGCCTTTTTGCCCTGGTATCAGGTTGTCTATTTCGATTATCACACATTTTACCTAAAATGCAGGTTTCACAATCTAGGTTTGGGGATTTATCTCCAGAGATTTTCATTCCCTCAACTTTGTTTTCTAAACTTATGATGTCGCGCACATTTGAATGTACTAAAATACTGTGCCAAACATTGAGGGACTGATTGTTTATTTTAGTTTTCTTCAACATGTTCAGGTAGTATAGATTGTTTCTTTTCTCAATATCAAACAAATGTCCATCCATCTGAACGACTCCTTTGTCTTTCGAAAAATTAACGAATGCACCAGCTTTGGTTGCAGCTGGAATAGAAAATATGTTTTGATCAAACGATGGGATTAAGAGCGCATCTTTTAAAACAATTTCCCTTTTTTGACCTTGCTTATCTTCGAAATACAATTTAGCATCTCCTTGTCCCTGAACAATGATTTTAGCTTTTGTCCCATCCGCTAGTTGAATGGTATAGGACTCTGGGTTGAACAGCTTGTTAAATCTTATGAACTTTTCACTTTCTTTTACGATATGTGTCGTCGCACCACTGTCAATAAGAATATGATTATTTTCACCACATGATGACTTGCTCAGGTTATTAACGCTGAATGTGAAATGATGATTTTCATAATTAGTAGTGTTGGGTTATTCGATCGCTTTACTCGATCGACATCCGAGCGCGAAGCCACGAGTCACCGTCCGATCTCAATTCCGGAAGAGCGAGTTGATAAAACGATTATTCGAGTTGACGAGTAGAGACGAGCTTGAGACGATCTTGAGACTTGAGACGAGCTTGAGACGATCTTGAGACTTGAGACGATCACGATCCGAGCGAGTTGAGGGGTAACGAGTAACGAGTGTTTCGAATCATATCAAACGATCACAGTTTGCCATCCGATACCAATCGCCAACGTTTGCACACGGTAGTCTGTGGTTCTTCCACAGCCCTCATTTCTTGTCAGATGTTAGTGTGTCTGGTGGCAGGGAAATTCGTGTAGGTGTATCACGCGTGTGTGACAAGACTTCATTAAACCTACTAAAGGTTGAATATCACACACACACACACACACACACACACACACACACACACACAGACAGACAGACAGACAGACACTATGGCTATTTCTATGACACACACGCATCCATCTATCAATGAACACTACCCTACAGTAAAGTAAAACGTTAGCTTTGAATATGGAATGTTTCAATGTTAGATGCCTGTGTAATTTGTTAGTTCCCATCATCATCATCATCATCATCATCATCATCATCATCATCATCATCATCATTAGGGGCAGCGTGGCTCAGCGGTTCGGTCTTTGGTTCGCACCCCAAAGGTACCGAGTTCGATCACCCGCCGCTGCACTGTGTGGCCTTGAGCAAGTCACCTCGTCCTAGCTCAATTTGCGGCGCTGCACTGTGGCTGACGCCTGGGTTATTCCAGTCTTCCCTTAGAATAGACCGTAGAGAAAAACCTCCCCTATGGGATGAATAACGGGAATTTTATTTATCATTATTTTTATAATTTATTTATCTTCACCATCATTATCAGCAGGAGCAGCAGCCCAGCATCATCATCACCTTAATAAAATAAATATCAACACATGTTAATGTAATCATCAATCAAAACAGCTCGCAGAATTCACAAATTGCTCCTAAAAGACCATACCTAGGAAAAAAACAAAACAAATACTATTGCTAACTTATCTGAAAAGGAATAGTTTCAAAAGAATCCTAAAATTATTAAAGCTCGGGAGCGTCTTTGATTTCTTTGTCTAATTTATTCCATACTTTTGGGGACCCGACAGAGAAAGATTTTCAGCTAACTATAGTTTATAATATGGGAACATTAATCAGTCGTTTATATTGGAATCGGAGTGGTCAAGCAGGTGTATGAATTCAAAGCTCATTTCCACGGATCAATGAACTTCATAATAATTCAATTTTCCCCCTAGCAGGCCATACAAACCTACATCCATTTCATAAAGTACCAGTCGCCTGTTTCGGGTCTTTTTTGTACTAAAACTCTTAATAGTATCCGTCACTGCTTATAGATAGTTATACATTCACACCTGAGTCGAGTAAAGTAATGTGTGGTAAGTGCCTTACACAAGGACTTAACTTCGGGATCAGAATTTTCCAGGATCACTGTCACCCACTCGACCACTTACAACGCTTAACATCGCTTGATTTATGACAAGAAGAGACACCTTACCGCTGAGCCACAGAACAACTAATAATCACAACATTAAGGATCGCAACAAATGCATGCTTTTAATCTTTTTTTTAAAAAGTACTTCTTCAGAGCTATTGGGCCCGATGAAGCCGGAGTTCAGTCCGGTTTCCATATCGGAAAACTTACGAAAGCAATTGCCCATTAGTCTATCGCAAGGAACTTTCCGCCAGATTTAACAGACTTTGCTTCCCAATCACTACTAGGTAGACAAGGGGTCAGAATATATGTATCTACTTCACCCGGAATCGAGCTCGGTTCCCTTGCATGTTAAGCGAGTGCACTACCTACTGAGCTATTGGGACCCCAAACTTTTAATAGGATGCTAGTAAATCGAAAAGTGCTTTCCGTTGATCTAAAATAGCGTCCACCCAGCTACATACCTACTTCCACTTTAATGGACTGAGCAATAAAAAAAATTAAAAACAAATTGACTGAACTCAGAAACGACGCCGATCCCTATTGTGCGTTCCAAGTTAGGTAATCCCATACATCTTTTAAAAAGACTAAGGATAAAACTACCCCTTCTTCCCATTCCCAAAAAAAGGAAACAAAAACAAACAAAACAAAAAAAAAAACACCAAAAAAAAAACACAACAAAATGAAGAGAAAAAAAAGAAACCAAACAAAGTAACTAAATGTAAATAAATAAATAGTCTCGGGTTTGGTGTTTGGATGTCAGAAAAGCACCCCCCCCCCCCCCCCCCAAAAAAAAAAAAAAAAAAACCAAAACAAAAAAAACCCCCAAAACTCAACAAAACAACAACAGCCACAACAACAACAACAGCACACACACACACACACACACACACACACACATACATACATACATACACAAAGAAAAACTAAACAGGAAGTAACAATGTTAAATATTCATATTCCTGCCCAAATTTTAAAGCAACCTAACTAAGCCGAGAGCAGGAAAGGCAACAACCGTAATATCACCTGTTTAAATAAAATTAATAGCAGTAGTAAATA
Organism: Berghia stephanieae; assembly: GCF_034508935.2. Taxonomy (NCBI): domain Eukaryota; kingdom Metazoa; phylum Mollusca; class Gastropoda; order Nudibranchia; family Aeolidiidae; genus Berghia; species Berghia stephanieae. The sequence continues at coordinate 16,397 of NW_027623235.1, forward strand.
GGCTATAAGATAAAGATTTGAACATGTGTGATGAAAGGTAACCGACAAAGCAAGAAAGCGCGCGCCTCGATGACGACCAGTGACAAATGTGAGGTGGGGGCGGTTATGTAGGTTACACCCGACAACTTTTGGCGCGACATAAATATGAAATATGTCAAGGTGAATATCGCTGTATTCCTTCTCTGATTAGGGGGGGGGGGGGGGGGGGGGGGTTGACGTGCCACCCCATCACCAAATAACAACTGATGCAGTTTTGATGGCGTGTGTGTGTGTGTGTGTGTGTGTGCGTGTGTGTGCCTGTGTGTGCGTGCGTGTGTGGTGTGTGCGTGTGATGCGACGAACGATCATAAAAAAAAATTAATTAAAATAAATAAAATCAAGGCTTCCAAACAGCCAGATTTTTTCTTGGCGAAATAGTCAAATAGAACCTCACATTATCAAACACCACAATCATCCTGACTCCCTTGAAAAACTCATTGATTTTAATTAATAAAACAATCGACTACAGTTGGATAAAACTTATCTTTTCATTTTTTTTTAAAATAAAAGATTTTTTTTAAAAAATGAATAATAATAGAAAAACATTTCTTAGTAACCAATTTTGAACTTGGCCATCTGGCAGCCCCCATCATAACCAGCTGCAGTCAAGCCAGCCACAGACATAAGAGAGGGAGGGGACTGTGAAGTTTCCTGTGGCAACCGAGATGCTCGTGTTTTTTTTTTTCAAACGAATCACTGCTCGATGACGTCACTGACTCGAAACCCGCCCGAAACCGACTCGATTTTAGAGGACTCGATCGAAAACCCGCTCGATTTGATCGTTTCAAACTCGACCCAGCACTAAAATTATTAATTAGTATCAGGCGGATCTGTTGTTAGTGACCGTACCGACTGCTGTTTGTTTTCTCGTTTGAATTTGGACCTGCAGTATTTCGTTTCATGTGTATACGAATCACAAAAACTACAAAATTTTGGTTTGTTTGAGTTTGCATGTGGGCGAGGGTTGTTAGGTTGCCACGACTGTGGGCGTGGGTTGTTAGTTTGCCACGACGGTGGGCGTGGGTTGTTAGTTTGCCACGACGGTGGGCGTGGGTTGTTATGTTG
>NW_027623235.1:20000-27878 GCF_034508935.2 Berghia stephanieae
AAAACGAGAAAAAAAGAAAAGTTTAAATGGATAAACAAATATATAAAAACAACACAAATTAATACTAAATTGATATAAAATTAGTAAATTAATAAATTTAATTCAATACTGGAACATTCCCAAAGTCATTACATCAATGGTACCAGCACAAGTAAGGCAATAAATAAGAAAAAGTTCGTTTGCCAAAATCTCTATTTAGTTTTCACTGGTTAATAAGGTGGGCTCATTTGAATTAGCCCGACCTAGTACTAGAGAGGCCAGACAGCAAAAATCGGAGTTAGTTCACCATCAGGCGACGTAACGATGAGATGACGATGTGGGCGGAGTGGGGGGGGGGGGGGGGTGATAAAAAAGAACAGGAGCGTATCCTGGTTTATGCATTACGGGATGCATGGTGATTCGCAATCTATTAAAAATACACACAAATTGATTTCAGTACGAAGTATAAAGTTTAAGTAGTAACTTTTGAAATTATCTAATTTAAATTTGCTTATTTTAGACCTGGTAATACAGCATATAACTTGAAAAAACAGGCTGGTATTTGCCCACCCTGTCCATTATTACCAGCCGTCCCTGTGGAAGAGCTTTCATGATCATGGCGATCAGAAGACCATCACTTATTATTTCGTTCGCATCGCGTAGTTGTGCAGCAATTGTTTCAGCTCTTATCAAAAAATCAGTTAAGGATTCCTTTCCAAGTTGTAAACTAGTAAGCTCAGTATAAAGGGTTATAATCCTTGGTTTACCCTTTGGGAGGTAATGTTCCTTTAGAATTTTCAGGGATTTTCTCCCATCATCGGTTGCGTCTCTCATTAGCCACTCCCACGCCTCGTTCTGAAAAAAGTCCGCGAAATTAAAGGGGAGGCAAGAGAAAATCAGCTGATCGTTAAAATAGTAACAGAAAAGTGGAGGTGCTCGGCAATGAATGCAAGAAAGACATTTAAAACGCCGTAAAAATGTTTAAAAATCACTTAATGTTATAATTACCATCCATAACAACCTGTCAAATTCACATATGTAAGATGTCAAGCCAAAATTAATAATAAAATAATAAAGAACACGATTGACCGGTGGTCCGTTGACTACACATGCATACGAGTACCAGAAATATTTTGTAAACAATGTAACACAATATAATGTGTAAGTTTCAAAGCAAATGCAACCACAAATAACATCAAAGAACAATGTGGGACTACTGTTTTAATTTCATAAAACCAAACGTATATTTTCTGCCCCCGATATTGAACGTGTAGTTAGTATGTATCGTACAAACAACATTCGTTTAGACAGGTAGTCGGGATTCTAGCGCCAGTTTTATTTGGGCAACCATGATTGGGATTTCACTCAATGCACTTATTATTATTAATTATTATTATTATTATTATTATTATTATTATTATCATATAATAATAATAATAATAATAATAATAATAATAATAATAATAATAATAATAATAATAATAATAATAATAATAATAATAAATAATAATAATAATAATAATAATAATAATAACAATAATAATAATAATAATAATAATAATAATAATAATAATAATAATAATAATAATAATAATAATAATAATAATAATAATAATAATAATAATAAGCAGTTGAAAGGATATAGTCTTTGGTGTATAAGTGCATATGTACAATATTTCTTATAATAAATGCTTCAAAACAAAACAAAACTAAAAAAAATAAATAAAGAATAAATGAATAAAAATATCTATTTGGGCATTTACTTACATTAATAGTCTTGAAAATCACAATCACAATCCATGAAAATTAAATATCCCAAAATCCAAAGAAGACATGAATTTAATCCAAAATCCAACACAGGAATGTATTTTAATAGGAGACAGATATCCTATTAAAACCATAGCATTACTTGCAAACAACAATACCCCACTCTGTGTTTAACGGGCTTGTGGCCGTCACATTGTAAATTGTGGCCGCATTAGGGTAATCGGTGTCCTAAAGACTGACATACTGACATACAATCAATGAGAACTATAAAGAATCCATTCTAGAATTCAACTACAAACTGAAAAGCATGATAAATATCACTCTCTCAAATAATTTCCTTTGCTCAGGTTCACTCACACTCTCCTTTATTGCAAAACATTGATAAGTGAGATAAAGTTTGTATTTCAATTATAAACTTAATCACATAACCTAAATGATGGAGAATAAAAACAGCTAATTATAAAAATAATTCACAGATCAAATTATCTATTTGAACTCCGCATATTTAGCTTAATTACTCATTGACCATATATTTTTTTAAATGGCATTGTTTCATTTAAACAAGACCATGACGCTTATGCCTGGACCGGGTATTCACAAATTCTGCTTTTGTGTTCCACTTTTCGAATCGAATATATCTCTATCTTATCCGTTTATTTGCAAATTTTCTGCACTTTATAAATAAGACCATAACGCTTATGTCTGGACCGGTTGTTCGCAAATTCTGCCTTTGTGTTCCACTGTTCGATTAGAATTAATCTCTATTTTTTCCGTTTATTTGCAAAGTTTCTGCACTTTATAAATAAGACCATAGCGCTTATGTCTGGACCGGGCATTCGCAAATTCTGCTTTTGTGTTCCACTTTTCGAATCGAATTAATATCTAGTCTATCCGTTTATTTGCAAAGTTTCTGCATTTTATTAATAAGACCATAACGCTTATGTCTGGACCGGGCATTCGCAAATTCTGCTTTTGTGTTCCACTTTTCGAATCGAATTAATCTCTATTTTATCCGTTTATTTGCAAAGTTTCTAGATTTTATAAATAAGACCATAACGCTTATGTCTGGACCGGTTGTTCGCAGATTCTGCCTTTGTGTTCCACTGTTCGATTAGAATTAATCTGTTTTTTCCGTTTATTTGCAAAGTTTCTGCACTTTATAAATAAGACCATAGCGCTTATGTCTGGACCGGGCATTCGCAAATTCTGCTTTTGTGTTCCACTTTTCGAATCGAATTAATCTCTATTTTATCCGTCTATTTGCAAAGATTCTGTACTTTATAAATAGGACTATGACGCTTATGTCTGGACTGGGTATTCGCAAATTTTCCTTTTGTGTTCCACTTTTCGAATCGAAATAACATCTAGTCTATCCGTTTATTTGCAAAGTTTCTGCACTTTATAAATAAGACCATAACGCTTATGTCTGGACCGGGCATTCGCAGATTCTGCTTTTGTGTTCCACTTTTCGAATCGAATGAATCTCTATCTTATCCGTTTATTTGCAAAGTTTCTGCACTTTATAAATAAGACCATAGCGCTTATGTCTGGACCGGGCATTCGCAAATTCTGCTTTTGTGTTCCACTTTTCGAATCGAATTAATCTCTATTTTATCCGTCTATTTGCAAAGATTCTGTACTTTATAAATAGGACTATGACGCTTATGTCTGGACTGGGTATTCGCAAATTTTCCTTTTGTGTTCCACTTTTCGAATCGAAATAACATCTAGTCTATCCGTTTATTTGCAAAGTTTCTGCACTTTATAAATAAGACCATAACGCTTATGTCTGGACCGGGCATTCGCAGATTCTGCTTTTGTGTTCCACTTTTCGAATCGAATGAATCTCTATCTTATCCGTTTATTTGCAAAGTTTCTGCACTTTATAAATAAGACCATAGCGCTTATGTCTGGACCGGGCATTCGCAAATTCTGCTTTTGTGTTCCACTTTTCGAATCGAATTAATCTCTATTTTATCCGTCTATTTGCAAAGATTCTGTACTTTATAAATAGGACTATGACGCTTATGTCTGGACTGGGTATTCGCAAATTTTCCTTTTGTGTTCCACTTTTCGAATCGAAATAACATCTAGTCTATCCGTTTATTTGCAAAGTTTCTGCACTTTATAAATAAGACCATAACGCTTATGTCTGGACCGGGCATTCGCAGATTCTGCTTTTGTGTTCCACTTTTCGAATCGAATGAATCTCTATCTTATCCGTTTATTTGCAAAGTTTCTGCACTTTATAAATAAGACCATAGCGCTTATGTCTGGACCGGGCATTCGCAAATTCTGCTTTTGTGTTCCACTTTTCGAATCGAATGAATCTCTATCTTATCCGTTTATTTGCAAAGTTTCTGCACTTTATAAATAAGACCATAGCGCTTATGTCTGGACCGGGCATTCGCAAATTCTGCTTTTGTGTTCCACTTTTCGAATCGAATGAATCTCTATCTTATCCGTTTATTTGCAAAGTTTCTGCATTTTATAAATAAGACCATAACGCTTATGTCTGGACCGGGCATTCGCAAATTCTGCTTTTGTGTTCCACTTTTCGAATCGAATGAATCTCTATCTTATCCGTTTATTTGCAAAGTTTCTGCACTTTATAAATAAGACCATAGCGCTTATGTCTGGACCGGGCATTCGCAAATTCTGCTTTTGTGTTCCACTTTTCGAATCGAATGAATCTCTATCTTATCCGTTTATTTGCAAAGTTTCTGCATTTTATAAATAAGACCATAACGATTATGTCTGGACCGGGCATTCGCAAATTCTGCTTTTGTGTTCCACTTTTCGAATCGAATGAATCTCTATCTTATCCGTTTATTTGCAAAGTTTCTGCACTTTATAAATAAGACCATAACGCTTATGTCTGGACCGGGCATTCGCAAATTCTGCTTTTGTGTTCCACTTTTCGAATCGAATGAATCTCTATCTTGTCCGTTTATTTTCAAAGTTTCTAGATTTTATAAATAAGACCATAACACTTATGTCTGGACCGGGCATTCGCAAATTCTGCTTTTGTGTTCCACTTTTCGAATCGAATGAATCTCTATTTTATCCGTTTATTTGCAAAGATTCTGCACTTTATAAATAAGACCATGACGCTTATGTCTGGACCGGGTATTCGCAAATTCTCCTTTTGTGTTTCACTTTTCGAATCGAATTAATATCTAGTCTATCGGTTTATTTGCAAAGTTTCTGCATTTTATAAATAATAATAATTGTTCAACATTTTACCTTACACCCGATATTACAAGTACAAGTGAGCCAGGTGAAGAAGATTGTCAAACAGTGTGACAGATGAAATAGGAAGAGAGAGAGAGAGGGAGAGAGAGAGAGAGAGAGAGAGCGAGAGAGAGAGAGAGTGAGAGAGAGAGAGAGAGGGCAAGAGAGAGAGAGAGAGGGTAAGAGAGAGAGAGAGATATTCGTTTTTTTGTTCAAAATCTCTCTCTCTCTCTATCTCTCATTGCACAAGGTTGTGCTATTTACTACTATTTATCAAGAACAGCCAAGCTGGCAACCCAGTCTCTGTATAAACTAAGCAAGATGGCAACAGGGACCTCGCTCCTTATCCAATGCCGAAGCTTTAGTTTGAGTCAAACGGTTTTGTTAAAAAAACCCACCCAAAATAAGTTCGTGTCGTAAGTGATGGAAGTTGAAGTCGGCTTATTATAAAATCGTTTTTATGGTCTGTTTGGATTACCCTTTTTAAATAGAAAAAGTGAATATATCATAAACTTGAAGAATAGGCAAGCTAAATGAAATTTAAATTGACTGATTAAATGAGTACGCGAGGCTGAGTTGCGAACGACTACTGTGTTCCGACATTCCGATCCCAGTGTCATTCATGTTCACCGTACCGTGTTACTGTCTACACACTACACTGCATTGTTAGTGACTGGTCATGTCTTTTTTGTTTGTATGTTTTACGCAAGCTTAATAAAAATTAAATTGACTGATTAAATGAATACGTGAGGCAGAGTTGCGAACGACTCATGGGTTCCGACATTCCGATCCCAGTGTCAGTCATGTTCACCGTACTGTGTTACTGTCTACACACTACACGGCATTGTTAGTGACTGGTCATGCCTGTTTTGTTTGTATGTTTCTTTTAATATGGGTCAATTTACAAAGAATAATAATAGAAATGTTCAAAACAAAAACTAGATTCACTATTACGTGCCTGTAATGAAGTGCTTTCCACAAACCGTGAGCGAGAATGATGGTGGAGGTAATGGCAACCATGTGGGTTTGTTATTGTTTCCTACCTCCGTCAACCCGCGCATCCGGTTGCGCACCCACGCTGATTCTGACCAATACTGAGGGACAATGAACGATCATCTAAGCATTGGATGAGCTCCGCGAAGCATTCTGCGTTTTTATCCGTATCTGGAGTTTCTTCATTGATGAAGATGTGGTGTATACCTTTAAGTCTCATAAGACCTAAGCACTTCAGGTGCCACATTTCGAAGTTTCGTTCATCGCCGTTAAAAATTAGTGTTTTGTAGGCTGCCATTGTCTTATATTTTGTTGACATTCGTTTGTTCGGTTATTTTACCTTCAGTATCCTGGGCCCATAACCTGTTGAGGTTATGTTATGGCAGCCCAATAATAATCAATGAAAGATGATAACACAGAAGGGACGATTTAATTCGATTTTATTAAATAAAACTCATGATGATTTTCATCTGTCTAAAGGCCCAAACAGAGTGGACGCGGACGCGTCGCCGACGCGTTGCGCTTTCGGCGCGTGGGTTTTGACGCTTTGATTCCGCGGCGCTTCCAAGACGCCTTTGCGAACAGAGTGGAAGCGTTGCATTTTCTGTGCATCTTTTGTCACTTTGACTTTTGGTTGACCGATGACAATGGAGGAAGAACGTGTTCTTCAGTGTTTGATGCTACGATGGTTAAGTAAACGGCGAAGATATAGGCGTAGATATTGGGTCCATAAAATAAATCAAAGGCGAAGCGTATATGGTGAGTACCACCATCTTATAGACGAAATATTGTCGGACGAGGAAAGATGTATTCGATACATTAGGATAAAACCCTCAACTTTTCAGCTGTTGTTAGACAAGATTGGGCCTTTCATCACAAAAAGAACGACCAATTTCCGAAAGCCTTTGCCGCCAAAAGAACGTCTGGTCATCACTTTAAGGTAGGTTTAATTATGCATTAATATGTGTGTGGTTCTATGGTGTAGTGGTTAACTTCAGAGGCTTGGACAGGTTCGATTCCCTGCTTCGTTGACCAGATGTTTTCACCCCACTCAAATGCAAAATTAGTACCAGGTCATTGTGTTTGTCCGCACAAAAATTTGTCTCAGGTCTGACAAGCTGCTCATATTGTCCATAATGTTGAGGGTTGCTGTTGGCTCGAAAACCCATGTAAAGTGTCTTGAGCATGTACAGTGCTAATACGCTATAAACACTCGCATTCAGGAGAAATAGGGACTGTTTGTTTGCTTCTTGGGGGTTTTAGGGCACTGTCCTGATCAAAACGATTGTAATAGCGCCCAAAATTCTGCTTATTGTGTGTCCTAAATGTTACACGTGCTTTGTCCGTCAGGAGTAGCACTGTAAATAACATTTATCAAAGGGGTGTTTGTTTGTTAAGGGTTTAAGGGCACTTGCGCTTACTTAGGTCATATAAGTGCCCCTGTGAAAAAGTAAGAATGACAGCAATGATTTGTTTGTTGAGGGTTTTAGGGCACTTGCGACACAATAAGGTCATATAAGCGCTCATGGGAATAAGTAGGAATGACAGCAGTGAGTAAAGAAAGCGGTGAGACAATGGGGGTTTGAAGGGATGATTTACAATAAAATATCATCCCTGGACACCACAGAGATGATTTTACATCGAAATCCTGCTAATCATCTCAATAAAAATGCATTACACCATTCCCTGAACGACAGCCAGCTTCAAATGATCCACAAAGTGATCACACACACAGGAATTTCTACCGCCCTTTGTGTACTGAGTACTCGGTTCATCTAATGTAGCAAATTAACCTATGTACAGGGTATCAAGTTGACGCACAGGAACCGCTGTCGCTCCAGGTCAAGTTCATACTTGTGATTCACCACTCAACAGAAGTAGAAACACAGAAAAGGAAAGAGGAGG
>NW_027623236.1:0-10454 GCF_034508935.2 Berghia stephanieae
TATTCAAAAGAGACAAATCAATTTTATGCCTAGTTTTCGTTTTATCTTTCTACCTATTCCTATATCATAATATTTATCAATTTCTCCTCAACCTTGAAATATTAACTGCAAAGAGAAAAGACTGCCGAAATAAACGGCAAAGCCTCGCAGTTTCCTGATGAAATTTTCAATAAATCAAAATACAACTATATTTTAGTATTTCTCTCTCATTTTAAATCACCCCCCCTCCCCCATTATCCACCCTCTCCAACTCATCATAACGGTCTCCGCTGGATCTCGAATCAATGGATACATTTAAGATCCTAGTGTCTTTCAAATTATGAATCACCCATCTGATGAGCTAGCTTCGCCGTCCTTGCTGGCGTTGCCGAGTCCACTCCCTTTCACAACCATTTCTGTATTTCTTGATGAATAAACTCTTTAAAATGCTGCTTGTCTTTTGTATTGGAGAAGAAAGGTACCCATCTCAATCCGTTTCAGTGGCTGCTTCTCATGCCTCAATGCTTATTCAAACACTGCCCTTCATTATCTCCCTTCTGTTGGCCTCTTCGCTCTCTGAAGACACGGAAGTCCGCTTTAAAACATCCTTCCGGGCGCGGGTTAAAGTATCCGCATGCCGAAATTCCCTTTACGTCCCCTCCATTTAGATGGTATTCTTTCCGCACGTTGCCATCTCGCAAAAGTTTACAAATCATATACATGAGTCCATGACTGATTGTGCAAAATTAGACCTTCAGTGTTTCAAACAAACAAACCCAAAATATTCACTCAGTGCAGTATGCAATACTTATAGCTATTGCGAAATAATAATTTTGATCTCAGTTCCAATTCTTACTTCAAACGCTAGTTCAAGGTTTGACAAGTAGCAGGAAGTGTTTTGAGACTAGTGTTATGGAATATTTTATTTTTAACAGATTTTCCTCTCTCTCAAGATCTTGTTTGAGATTTGGATTTCTTGTATCTTCAGTCTGTTTAATTTGATTTGTTTGCTGCTGAAACAAGATTGATAATAATGCGGTTTTTTCATAGTTACTTTTGTTTTCCGTTGAAGTCTTTCAATTTTAGATTATAATGTTTCTAGGCTAATCCTCCAAGAATAAACAACATAGTTAATTCACTGAAGACTTACATATAATAGTACTTAAAAACTCTGCTAGAGTTATCTCATATATTATAAATATCATCTCCACCTGAATAAATGTTGCTATAAAGCTATTGAATAATGATAATGAACAAACCAAAATTATTATGAGCACTCCATAAATGAGTGTTATATTTATCATATTTAAAACTTACTCTTGTATTTAGTTTCGTCCTCGAGCCTGATAACTACACACACACACACACGCGCGCGCGCACGCACACACAACATAATTGGTTTATAGGTTGTTCATGTATGCCATATCAGGTCCACTTCTTTCTTTATTTGTTATTTTACTCGAGCAAATTACCAGCCTTAAAGAAATTCTCTTGATCATCAATTTGAAAGCAAAGCTGTTAAATTATTTCACATTGCCGTTGAATTCCCCGGTTGCTCAATAATTTTTTAGCTCTGATTTTCTTTTATGACATTGACCATATTATGGCCTTTATTGGTGTTTATTTTTCATTCCCGCCAAATCTTGAAAGAGAAATCGATTATTAGTTTCTAACGTTACAAAACAGCCTTTTGTTACAACCTCATTTCAGGCTTAATCACTTCACTCAAATGTTGAAAAATTTTAATATATTTTGTGTCATTGGAATACGCTTCGATGGTAATAAAAGAAAGGTTACGAATGATGAGTCTAGAGTCAAAACTGGGATCCGAGGAACGACATCCTCAGAGATGCACTTGAGAGATAAATCTAGAAAACGCATTTCAAAAATTCCAGAAAAAAAGGGGTTTAAAAGGGGTTTAAAATTTAATAAGTATCACTCTTTTAAAAACCCTGACAAATGTCGTGGTCACTCGAGGCTTTCAAACATATCCCGTGAACGGGTTTTAAAAGAGTGAAAACCTTTTTTTTTTTTTTTTTTTCCCCTTTTTTTTTTTCCAACGACTTTGGTGGCAAATAGGCCATCATTAATTGCCTTGTCACGTCTTCATCTTACGCTATTGTCCTCCACTACTTCCAAGAATATTGTTTCCATCTGACAATTTCAATTGGAAACAATTTGAAGCGCATAAAAGAAACCATGAAGATTCGCATATTATATTCTTAGGGAAGAGTCTTAGCCTCTAGCAATCGATTTGCCATGGTCGTAATGAATAGATTCCATATTAATGACGGTCTTTGGATTTTAGGAACTGTTTTAAACGGCCTTGCCCTGGGCACGGAAGAAATAAAAAGAAACGCCAGGGCCCCATTCCAGACACTCGAGGGATCTTGGTAATCAAATGTAGCATAAGAAATCGGGGGAAAATTATCTGAGGATACGTCTGGGACAAACAGAAGCCGACACTACTTTTTTACAACCGTCTCATTAATTTGGTTCCCTTTCATTGTCGTGTCGTTCATTCATATATATATTTTGTATCGTCTCTAGGAATAACGAAATATGGAGGAATAAAAAAGAGAATTTATTTCTTTTGGCAACGATTCCCGAGGGGCTTTGATAATAGGTATAAATAAAAAATACATGTGAATATTGAAATAGTGCATTTATAGTTTTATAAATCATAAGTCGAAAACTTTTCGTTTTTAATGTTACTTTCTATATTATTGCTCATTTTATGTGTATGCTTATTCCCTAATTTTTGATTTCATATCACACATTATCTATATCATATACTATAAATATCATATCATATCAAAATATCGAACAAATAGGGCTTAGATGCAGTTTTGGACAACTGCAAACTTCGGATAATCGCATTTTAGCAAACTTAAGTTCAGATTATCACAATATGCACAGTTATGAACATTTTAAAAATGATATTATAAAGTCTTTTGTATTTATTTTATTCTATTTTATTTTATTTTATTTATTCATTTATTTTATTTTTTATTTTGATGGAAACCATCCAATCATTATAACATTTTTGCAGTTTACCGATCAATGAATGTTGGTTGACAATAATCAAAACCAATAGAATCCTGTAACATTTAGGCTGGTCAAGAGATTTCCTACAATTTCTGTCAACTATGAGGAGGATATTGGTCACGTATAGTCATCTGATTTAGTAAGATTTAAGGAGAAAATAAAGAATGTTCTGCTCAGTATCGGGCAACAGCAATGACTCAATCCGCCATTGATTATTTCAGATGTGATAGATATTCACGACTTGAAAATCTCCGGATCACAGTCAATCCTCCAATGAAATTAGAGTTTTTATTCGTTTTCAGCACGGTCTGCCGCATTTGACACGTATTCCATTATTAGAGAGAATTGTTTGTCCAACGGAACTAATGATTTTTCTTTGACTGTGGTTTAAGTTTTAGAAATACACATTTGCAACCGTTAGTCCCAAACGGTATTCTGTTGTATTCTCAAAATGTGATTTATAGTGAAAATAAAGAAGTTTGGTCAAGTTTATGTTTTATTAAAGGCAATGGGTAAAGTGTCTGAAAGTGAGAAACAATAACATTTCAATTTCTCGTCATTTAGGCTATAAAATCACTTTTTAACATCTCATTTACTTTGACAATGATACCGTTTTGAGGCATTGGGTCACATCATTTATGTTATCTTGGGGGGGGGTGGGGAGGGTAATTTTGCGTGTGTGTTCCCCCCCCCCCCCCCCTTTCCCCCTTTTTTTTTTTAATGTTTTTTTTTTTTTGTGCCTTTTGTATCGTCCAACAGAATTGGACAAGATTAAACCTTGTGATCCGATGATTTATACGTCCAGCCTCTTTGTGCACATCTTCTAATCAAGAATTCATCATTTTGTTTTACTAACCCCGCATAACGGAATCCTTGTGGTGTCAAAAAGTTGGCACAATGAAAGTGACGGGGTTTTTTTTTCTTGTTCGTATATAACATATTATAGACGTGAACTCCCTTTCTGAAAACAATTATTTGCTTCTGAAAGAATAATTTATTATGATGCATTCAGTAGTGTCAATGGAAGAAGATGACTCATGTTAGCTATGTTGTTGTCTACCGCTGAGCTGACCCCGTGAGCTCTAATCCTCTCTCTCTCCTCTCTCATCTCTCTCTCTCTCTCTCTCTCTCTCTCTCTCTGACACACACACACACACACACTCTCACACACACAAACAAACAACACACAACACACACTTCCTCATCCATATCAACGATGTTTATCCACCATCGACTCTTGGTGGCCGCTGTTATCCATATAATTCGCAAAGCGCGATCTAAGATGACGTCGATCCACATATACAAATACATTTTCCTCGCCGTCTGTTGGGAGCAGCTCAGAATCGGTGCTCGGGATTTGATTTGCATATGCAAGTAATGCACGGACCTCACCCGTCAGTATTTCCCACTCGAGTTCCAGTTGCGACCACTTTGACAAATTTCCGTGTGCAGATCAATTTGTGAGTAGCTCTTTTTGCCCTTAGCGAATTGAGAGAAACTTGTTGTAGACACTTGATCCGGTAGGATGGTCGTGACTCTTGATCGTTCTGCGACCTTACGACCCCCCAAACGCGCGATTGTTATTTTCCCCTAATGGATTTTGGACAATCCCGTGACTCAAACAAAGAATTGATATAAAGAACACTTCAGTTAAACTCAGCGAATACATGAACTTTCAAATATCGTGTGTTTTTTGTTTTCTTTTGTGTGTGTATGTGTCGTGTGGGTTTTTATTCTTCTTTTTCTTTATCTAATAAATTTTATTGTTTAGGGGTTTGGTTTTGTTTTTTTACCTTCTTTCTTTCGATCAATGACAAAGGTTATTTAATCACCGATTTTGTCTATTGCCGCCAAATGTTAATGGCCTACTAGAGAGAGATACCCAACTGCTCCAAACCCTTTGAAAAATGATAGATCAGCTTTTGTATTTCAAATCTGAGTCATAATTAGTTTCAGTCATATTTTGCTGGAATACATTTTTTTAATTGGAGAAAATCTTATTTACATATATGTTTTACTTGTTTAAATGATCGTTTATCTGATTTTATAAAATAAGGATACAGCAAAGCCCCATGCAAGAAAAGTCGTTTTTTTAATATCAACGGCAACGGAATCCTACTTTATGAGTTTGGGTTGTCATGAATGGGGAGAAATGTTTCTCTTCCAGACACGTAACGGTCCATCAAGTCTGGGATTTAGTCTTATCGCTCAATCGTCATGTTCCATGATCGTATGGCGTTTGCGCGTCGCGCATTTCCCCCCGAGCGATCTTGTTTCCAGGATGGCATGATTGTCGGCGACAACTAAAGACGTCCGGACAAGAGCGGCGAGTATATTTAATGGGAGTAATCTGTGATTAACACCAAACTCGCTGGCACGAGGGCACAAACGGACTAATGCCGTTATTGATCTCGGACTTGTGGATTATCACAAGGAGCGATATGGCTCATCGTGGCAGTCTTTGGTCAGGAGATGAATCATCACAAGTACCATGCCATACTTGTACAAAACACAGTTTTCCCCTTCATTTTGGCCTGAAAAATAGTTTACTTCATGTATCAATCGACTGAAATATTCCTTAACTTGTCTAAAAAGACTCTAACCTAAGAGTCCTTACGTTATTTTAATGTATCAAAATAAAAAGGGGAAAACTTCCTGGCCAAAATTAAAAAGTGTTTTCTTAGTGAACTGCAACGTACTGCCATTATTCCTTTATTATGATAAGGACGCTCTTTATTTCAAGGCCGATGGTTCTAAAACAGTATGAGTGCTTTGATGATATGTTTGTTGATAATTGAAACAGGAATGGCTGCAGATCAGTTTTGGTTGACTCATTTCCCCTTTGACTGCATGATGAGAAGAGCTTTCGAAGAGATTTCAGATTTTGAGAAAGCAGATGAACAATTTTATTGAGGTCTGAACTTGCACAATCCCATGGATTAGTCCCACTTATCTAGCACATACTGACTGTAATATTAGCTATATTTATTATCGTTGCAAGGATTGCTTATTTAGACTGGTAAACGTAATAGTAAACTTTGAACATCCATCATAAGGAAAAAAGGAGATATAAAAGGAATTTTAAACAAGTTATGTGATATGTTAATTGTAATATCTGTTTTGTATAATCCCTAATGGCAACGACCTATCTCTCCGTCTCTCCACTCTCTCTCTCTCTGCTCTCTCAGTCTCTCTCTCTCTCTCTCTCTCTCTCTCTCTATCCATCTATCTATCTATCTATCTATCTATCTATCTATAATATCTATCTCCTCTTTCCCTCTTTTTAAATTTATATATTTATCTTTCTCTCACCTATAGTCGTCTATTTCTCTGCTTACTCTTTTTGTCTCTAGTATCTCTATGTCGTCTTAATTCCGAATGGTCTGATTTACTGTCCAATGTTCAAGCAGAGTTATAAATCATAATATTATTCCGAGTGCTACTATAAGTTATTGGAGAAAACCTATAGATAGTGAATAAAAATGCCCCAAAACAAAAGAAAAAAAAATTTTTCCCCCGGCGGGGGTGGGGTTCGAACCGCGCCCCCCAAATTTGGCACCAAATCCGCCGGCAGGGGAGAGCTTTGGGTTCCCCGGGGGGGCATCCCCCAACCCCAAAAAAATTTTTTTTATAAAAAACCCCCAAAATCATTACCAAAAACCCTCTCTCACCCCCTTTTTTGAGACCCCCGATTCGTTCGAAAAAACCACCATCGCGAATAATTTTTTTGACCAGCTTAAGTTTAAAAACCAAAAAATTTTTCCCCAAAAAAAACCTATAACAAAAAAAAAATTTGGACATTAGAAAGCCCCGGGAAGGGGGGGAATTTTTAATTCAAAAAAAGTGAGTGGAGCAGGAATTTTTTTTGGGGAACAACCCAAAATAAAAATGAATAAAAGGGCCAGAAGACAAAAAAAAAAAAATTTTTTTCCCCGGGGGTGGGGGGGTTTTGGGAACCCTTTGAAACGAATATTTTTTGTTCGGGGATAGCCACAGGGTAGGCCCGCTCTCACCTTTCCAGGGGGATTTGTCGTCCCAAATAAGGTCGCAGGTTCGAACCCCACCACCGCCGCGAAAAATTTTTATTCCTATTTCTTCTGGCACTTTTCTATTCCTTCATATTTTGTTGTTCCCAAACTAAGTGCCTCCCCACTCACTTTTCTAAATTAAAAATTCACCCCTACCGGAGCAACTCAATCCAATCTTTTCTATGTTAATGTTTGTGTTGAGAATATTGGCTATTAAGCTTAACTGCTGGTCAAAATTATTCGCGATGTGGTGTACGAACGAATCGGCGGTCTCAAGAAGTGGTGAGAGAGGATCTATTTAATTGATTTTGGGTTTGAAACGAATATTTTGTGTTCGTGGATAGCCACACGTAGAGCCACGCTCTCACCTGCCAGGCGAGTTGTCGTACCAATAAGGTCGCGGGTTCGAACCCACCACCGCCGCAAAAAAATTTTATTCTCTATTGTCTTCGGGCACTTTTCTATTCATTTTCATATCTTGTTGTTACCAACTAAGTGCCTCTCCACTCACTTTTCTGAATTAAAAATTCACTCCCATACACCGACATACTCAATGTCTCATCGGTTCTAGGTTAATGTTTGTTGAATATTGCTATTAAGTTTAAATGCTGGTAAAAAATTATTCGCGATGGTGGTGTCCCGAACGAATCGGCGGTCTAAAAAGGGGTGAAGAGGGATCTAGTAATGACTTTGGGTTGAAACGAATATTTTGTGTTCGGGGAAATAAGCTCACACTAGAGCCCCGCTCTCCCCTGCCAGGCGGAGTTGTCGTCCCATAAGGTCGCAGGTTTCGAACCCCACCACGCCGCGAAAAATTTTTATTCCTATTGCCCTTCGGGCATTTTCTATTCACTTCATACTTGTTGTTACCAACATAAGTGCCTGCTCCACTCACTTTTCTAAATAAAAATTCACCCCATACACCGGAGCATACTCAATGTCTCAATCTTTTCCATGTTATATTTTTTTTGTTGGAAATTGCTATTAAAGCTTAACTGCGGGTCAAAATTATTCGCGATGGTGTGTACGAACGAATCGGCGGTCTCAAGAAGTGGGTGAGAGAGATCTAGTAAGACTTGGGTTTGAAACGAATATTTTTGTGTTCGGGGATAGCTCACACGGTAGCCACGCTCTCACCTGCCAGGCGGAGTTGTCGTACCAATAAGGTCGCAGGTTCGAACCCCACCACCGCCGCGAAAAATTTTTATTCTCTATTGTTTTCTGGCACTTTTCTATTCACTTCATATCTTGTTGTTACCAACATAAGTGCCTGCTCCACTCACTTTCTAAATTTAAAAAAATTCACCCCATACACCGGAGCATACTCAATGTCTCAATCGTTTCTATGTTAATTTTTTTTGTGTTGAGAATATTGGCTATTAAGCTTAACTGCTGGCAAATTATTCGCGAGGGTGGTGTACGAACGAATCGGCGGTCTCAAGAATGGGAGAGAGGGATCTAGTAATGATTTTGGGGTTTGAAACGAATATTTTGTGTCGGGGATAGCTCACACGGTAGAGCCACGCTCTCACCCTGCCAGGGGGATTTGTCGTACCAAAAAGGTCGCAGTTCGAACCCCACCACCGCCGCGAAAAATTTTTATTCTCTATTGTCTTCTGGCACTTTTCTATTCACTTCATATCTTGCATATAATGGGATGGAAAATATTGAGTATCTATAATATCACGTTAACCATCCATAGATCAAGTATAAACGTTTGACCCCCGGATCCATTGGCCCTTTCTGCTTCGAGGACTCCTTTGTTTTGTAATTAAATGATAATCAATTTTTATAGAACGATAAACATTTATTGAAGGCTCGGAGAAAATGCATCAATGATAGAATTAGAGTTCATGTTAAAAAAATTGTTTTAATAATTATATTTCACCTCATTTAACCTATTTCACGTTTTGTTTTGCCGGGTTAAACTGAGTGAAATTATTCTGAGAAAAACAACTCGATATGATTTAAGTAATTATCCTAGCCTGTCAGGAAGGCAATCTTTTTCCCCTTATTGCCTTTCTGTAAAATGATATAATGGCCGTTTTTTTTTTTCCCTATGTAAAACAACTGACATCTATGCGACATATTTACCAACGCAAATGCCTTGTTGTGACATAATCAGTGACAAAATCCCTTTTATCCCTGTCAACAGTTTCGTGCCGCCCCTGGAGACAGGCCTATCTGGCAAGAACAACCTCTCCAGGGTGACAGGCCTCGTAGACGACAATGCCCCAAACCGTTTTTGCTGAAGCTTGACGGAAACGAAACTGGTGACAAGCAGACAACCACTATGAGGGGGGGGGGGGGGGGGGGGGGGGGGGGGGGGGGGGGGGGTATTTTCCACTATGGTATTCCACCATTATTTACGTTTTCATACACTATTAAAATCGATATCCATTCTGAGTGAATGTCACAGACTTTTCAACAAAACTGTGGCGTCACCGTTATGAAATTATGCTTTCATAAACTTACTTTTTATCACCGTCCACATCAATTCCCTTTAAAGTTATCAGGTATAATTTTTCTTTAGTATCGATCTCGAGAAAAGACCAACGTAACCACGGCCCCAGTCGTAAATGCAAAAAATAGCAAAGTTTAGGAAAATGAGCTAAGTTTCATACACAATGAAAAAAAAATGACTACCGATTTTTAGCTCAAATCGTTTTAAACAGTGATTGTTGACATTTGGGTCAAATGTAAAGAGTACCTCCTATGGTCTCAGTGACGGACATTTTAAGAGAGTTAGTACACGAAGAACACTAGAGTGATATGTACGTTTTGAAAATGCGAATCTATCGCAACAGTGAATAGCTATTTTCGAGATGGGGCACACGCAACTCCACATTATGATAAATTTTTACATTATCTACATTTCCAGTTCCCTCTCTGAACTGATCCCCATCTGGCGAAAGAAATTCTTTGTTTACCTCATCTTCAGAGTGGATGGATCCACAAGTTTACAAGTTTGGTCTGGAGTGGAGGGAGGGGGGGGGGGGGTTCTGTCAAGCCAGATGGCATATCTTTGCCAAACGTACAACGGGGAATCTTTGTACTTATTGATCAACACTCTCTTAACCAAATGTTCAAATTTGGGACATGCGTGCATTATAAATTTTTAATTAGCAATTGCGGTGATTTTGAATGAAATATAAAGACCTGAAGTAATTATGTTGAATAACGGAAACCAAAATTCTAATCTGACGCAAGAAAAAAATATCTAAATTTGTTGTCATAATTTTTAACTACCAAAGACAAAACAAAATACTTGACAGTGAAATCCCACTAATTAGTTAATTTTGTTTAATTTATGGCGTATTTTTTTTTCTTTTCAAATGCAAAAGAAGAGCAAATAATTTAAATTTAAAGATCAAAAGGGTAATGTTCACAGGACTGTTT
>NW_027623237.1:0-10451 GCF_034508935.2 Berghia stephanieae
CGGTGCAGCTTTTTCCTTGCCGCACGTCACGACAGTCGACTCCGGCCCAACGGAGGCCACCAGCAGGCAAAATGCTCAAGCCCTCACACTCATCGTGCGAGGTCGTGTGCTCACCCCGATTCGCCTCGGCGATCATTTATAAAAGCCCATCGGTTTATAGGGTTCGAGTGCATTATAACATGCTGCACGTGCCCTTGCATTGGCCGTTGAATCCCGTCGGAAACAACTGTAAAACCGGGGATTCCCGCTTCAGAACCCATCCAGAATCCTGGTTTCGAGATGAAATTTAGACCCTTGGCAATGCATAATTCGGAAAACTAGAGGACAAACATAACCTGACCTCAACCGGCTCAGGGGTTCGAATGGTGCATTTTCGTCCAACTATACCTGTAGATCCCCTTTCCAGGCTTCGCTGGCAAGGACATCGTACATACATCTGTACTGCAATATGCCCCTTGCAAAAATTTCTGGATGGTTTCTGCAACCCGGCATCGGTTCCCATACGCCTAAAAACGGTGTTCATGATTCCATCAGGATACTGTAATTAAAAATCAGAAAAAAACTATTTTTTGCAGAGACACGGATGTTCAGCAAACACGTGACATGGGAAACAATGCACCAAAAGGCTGGCACGGTGTCATCCGCTTTTTTTTGGAGAACTCGTACATAAAAGACCATTTAACGAGAAGCAGCTCCTTAAGAACTTTTGCGAACTGGGATATTCCTTGCTGTCCCCCAAGGTCTTTGACAAAACAGCTTGGATTGGCAGGTCCCACACCTTGACAATGAATATTCGGGCAACACGGGCCGAGGTGAAAAGTATGGAGGCATAAAAATAAATCTACATATATAACATTTGCGCCTTCCCGCTGACACCGTCGGTGTACTCCTGGCGATCGTCTGCAATCTAGCATCAGGAACGACCGGTGCTTGGGCCAGGGTCTGAAAAATCCATCGGGGCCGAAAATAACAATCGCTGAGATTGTCAAGTCCAGATGGCAGAAGATCGGGAAAACCCTGAAGGAAAGTTTAGTTTAAGGGTTTACAGGTTTACAGGTTGGCAACGTAAAAATTAAAAACCGGCAATTCAGGGAAAGATCGCTTGGGTGAAAAAACCCAGCAATTTCGGATCATGTTGCACAAAAACGGCTTTCCCCAATCGCCCTTGTCTAAGGATCCTGGCACAACAGCTTTACTTCGATCGTTTTAAAACAACATGCACTTAAAAATACATAAAATATTCTTGATCATCGGCTATAATAGAGGAACCATGCTGCAAGATCGTTCTCCGATGAAAGGGAAATTTTCCCACCCGTAATCTGGACACATCCGTGGCGCACCGGGTTCCAGAAAATGGGCCGCCAAGTATGGCAACACGTTTCCTCTTGCTGTGCCAAAAACCTAAGCGAAAAACAACCCCGGCAAAGAAAATCTGATCTATCGTAATATAAATATTAGCTAATATTATCTATCTCCATTGTGCAAATAATCCGCTTGAAGTAAAAGATCTTGTGAAACCAGTCCGGTCTCCTTGCACACCAGCAAAGACTGCTCGAATCCCCGCCAAAGCCAAGCCACTTGGTTTTCCTGGCCCTGCGGCCACCATTGCCGAAAGGTCTGTCAGCCAGCGGCCACGACTGGACTTCATGCATGTAGGTATCAGCAAATACTGCAGTATTCATAGTAATGGCAAGAAGGCTCCACAAGCTGCACATGCATATACATGAATGCAGGTCCTCTCGTCAGTAAAGTGCAGGCATGCCACCCAACAGCGGAAAGACCTGCAAGATCTCGGATCGGTCCGGACATCCTGCCATAATATTAGTTTTAAATTATAAGGATCATTCAGCGGCCCTGCCGACTTCGGCCTCGCGGGGTATGGCATTGCGGAGACATACCTGCACTTAATATTTATACCTCAACCAGATGGCAGCACAACAAGCCCTGGCCGGAATGCGAGTGTCCAAAAACGGTCTTCTTGGTGCGACCGAGACAAACGATGACTGAAGCGCCAGCCTTATGGATTCAAAAAAAAAAAAACCTTCTTCGTATTTCGCAGGACGGCGTGGTCTCCAGATTCCACCCATGCTTCGGCAACCTCGCCTAAGTCGCCAGGGTATCCTACGGAAGGAACCTGTTTTGAATCTTCAGGCATGCGTGTGCCAGAAAGACCATATGGATGCCTGCGGACCCCATGCTCAGCAACTTCCTTCGACAGGCGGCAATTCTGATTCCAGAACTTCTCGATCCTGCGCAGCTACGGGCTGGATCGGAAGGTTGCATCCATAAAATTTTTTCCCGCCCCAACCTCTGGGGACCGGTGAGAAAGTGCGGAACAGTTTTCCCCCAAGCGTGCATAGAGCAAAGACTTCGTGGGGAAAAGCACACCACAGTACATGGTGTCTTTCAGGCTCCCCCTTTCAAAATGCAGTCTACAATACAAATAGATCAATTCATGCCAGCATGCTGCTGATGCATCTTGCAATTTGAATTTATATCTATTCTATATATATATAATATTTTTTTTTGTTTATTTATATTTATATGCATGCATGCGTGAACTTGCAGACAAAACGGAAAAGCAATTTCCTCAACCGGGCCTTCGGCACCCGGAACCTGCGATTGCCAATCATGCATGCATCATGAATTATGTTAAAGCATATTAAAAACTAATTTTGACACATTGCACCAACACTCGAAAAAGGTTCCGGCAGACTTGCGGCGGGAGTTGGAGGCACCATCTTTGAAATTCTTCCAGCCCAGCCGTGGCGTGGTGGAACGAGTCAAGCCAGTTCAGTATTCGCCGGGCACCAGGTTGCAGGAAGTTCCGAAGACTTTCCAGCTCCGAGACAGCCCTTCATGGATGCCATTTATTTTATGGTTTAGGGGTTAAACGGGGGATAGGTTCGGTCCCGGTTCATTGGATTATCGGGCCAGGAGGCGTGCAGGAGGATTGAAAGTTGGGGTTTGGGGGCCATAAGCTATCTGCAAGCTTTTGCAACATTCATGCAATCATGCTTTTGGAACGGACGGTTGAGGGCTTAGGGGGGCTTAGTCACTGCCTTCGATGCCTCGCCCTTCATCAGCAATGTTCGAGAAATCGTGACCACTTTTGACAGCCCGCCTGAACAAATCCGGTGCGGCATGAACCCTGGGGGGAACTGGGTGAAGGTCGTTTGCATGCATGAGAATATCCGGAAATTTAGCCGAAAAAGCATAGCACTCTTTTTTTTTCGCCTGAACGAGCTTCTAGAAGCTACGGGCTCTTTGAAGGCCCCTATAAGGCAAGTCATTGCAATGAAATTTCAATATCCTCCGCAGCACCAAGTCTTGCATCCATCATCGGAAAGGTCCGTTTGCGCTTCGTGCGGATAGGACCATTAAGCTCCGGGGGCCCCTGTAATTGGCGTCCAGCACGATTGCATGCGGAAGCCACGGTAGATGAGCCTCTGAAATCACCGTCGGTGAATCCACCACTGCCACCACCAGGTGCCTTCGGAAAAGCGCCAACACCAACGCCCATTCACTTCCGCATTCTGGGGATCTGCTACCACGAAATCGCTCGGGAGGGTGTTGCTCCGCATTCGTCTCCTCGTCCAGGGTCCGATCTTTTTTTCGGTGGTGTTCTGGCTGCGGGCCATGATGTAGCAGGCAGGCAGCGAGGCTCGAACTTGAAAAGACTGCGAAGCGATGCCAATCATCTTTCATCATTGTGCTTCTCACCTCTTGCCAGACATATGCACAGCAGTCATTGCATTTCTGATGCGAAATTTCAAGTTATGCAATATGCATGATGCAAGCACTCATTTCTTGAAAGCAACCCTAAAACCCCAACCCCTAAACCCTAAACCCTAAAGGGCATGCAATGCCTGCAGAGTCGTGCCATTCAATGCATGCATGAAGGCATTGGCACTCGGAGCATTTTTGCGAACCTGTCACTCGAGCCTGTTGATCGCGTAGCCTAGCCTAACACAGGCGGTCGGCGAACATGATTGCGGAACTGATCAAAGAGCAATGGCATTCGCAGGGAACTCAGTTTCATGAGCCACGAGCAAATGCTTGCAAAACCCTAAAACCCCAGAGTGGTTCCCTCACTCGTAATGGCGGCAGCTTCCCAGCTTCTTCTTCTCACCTTAGCGAGCGAACGAAAAGTGAGCACTATTTTGTAAGACCTTTTGCATGTATACATTATTGCAATCCTGACTACAATGGCTAAAACATGCTGGGCCAACAATGTACCTAGATTAAGACCTTGAAGCCTAGACAGTTCGAGCACTGTGACGGCTTTGGTGTTTCCTGACCACAGCAGCGGCATTGTCGATGGCATCGTCACAGGCCTGCATGAAGCTTTGCATGCCAGAAGCCAACAAAACATGAAGTTGCTAGGATTATAACCGTCCTGAACTTTGACTGGTTGCTCTCGATCTTCTTCATGAGCCATGCGGTGCTCTTTCCATTGGTTTCCTCTTCTTCAAGCTGCATAATTAAGCTTAACGGGTCGGGGCTTTTGGTGCAAACTACACAGCAGACGGATTCACGGCTTTCTGATGAGGGCAGCCAACCAGTTGAAACCACTTCTTGAATGGCGTCATGCTGGGCCTGCCAGGTAGAGCATACAGCATCTGCAGGTCCAAGATGATATTCCTCGGCATCGCGGACCTCAAAGTCGGGCAAACCGGTCAGGCCAGAGGAAAAGTCTCCCGAGCCTTCTTTTGCAACCTGTTTCAGCCTTCGTGCATGTTCATTGCGTGCAACGAAGAGTAGGATTGAAGCAATGCATGCAAGAGGTTTAGGATTATAGGGTTTTCGGGGTTGGGGGTTTAGGGTTATGTAGTGGAACCATGAGTGCGAATAACCGTCAGGCATGCATGTTGATGTTCTAGGAATTATAGGCTCCAAGGTTTAGGGCTTTATTGGGTTTTGAACCTGCAATCATGATCGAGTGGAAAGCCATGCATGCATGTAAATGCTTAAGGATTCAAAGCCTCCATGGAAGGTTTCATGACTGCAGGGTTTAAGACGTGCAACCATGAAGGCGAATTGCTTGAAATGGCTTTTTTTTCTCACCCAGCACAGCTCACTAGCCGGATCTGTGCAATTGCATGAGCTGGCAAATCCAGCCTCTTAATTATTTGTTTCGGCCCATGCATGATAGCATTTCACGAGGCAGTGCAGCCCGAATCACACCCCCTAAGCACTCGCGGGTCCTTGCTCTCCTTCTGGGCCTCGCCACTTTGTGTCTCCCCCTCGTAGTATCGCAACTGGGTTCCGCCACAAGTAGGCCTGGTGCCCCATGCCCGCCTTTGGGTCCGTGTGGTGTGGTCGGAGTACTGAACTCTCACGGCCGTCGGGCATACAGACTCCCAGGAGCTTTCATCCTCTCATAACCACGTGGATTCGTCTTTTCACCTGGTCGATGAAGCTCTGTCTCTTCGCCTTCCCTGATCTTGCATGCCTTGCATTCCAGGGGCGTTTCCACTGGACACTGGCACACGATCTCAGCAGCCACCATCGCTTAGATCGGAGATCGGAGAGTGGGGGTAGCACCAAAACTCTCAAGCTTGATACCGTGCATTGCGGATGAAGTTGTCCAAAAACAAACAAGAACTTACAAATTGAGTGTCAAACACAAAGTTGGAGAATAAACATGAGTGCGAGAATAAATCCTGAAAACTTTCTAGTCGTTTAGCTTTACTTCGGTTTCTTTTCCCCCTTGCTCGGTTTTAGGGCTTTTGGGTTTGGCCTGGCGTCTGTCGTCCTCTGACTGGGCCCTGATTCGTTTTCCCGTTCCTCTTTTAGCGTCTTTGCTTGGAGCTGCCACCGCCAGCGCCCGGCAGTGGGACACAAAGCCCCACAAGGCGTCCACGTTGCCCCTCGTTGAATGTCCACCTCCGCTCGGCAGTCAATTTCTGTGAGGAGCTCCTGGTCCGTTCCGCCTTAGGTCAATTTAGAAGACTGCAGGGCCATGCACAGAAACCACAATTTGCACAGCTTGAGCAAAGCCACTCTTCGTCTCTGTGCCTTGTAGATTTTAAAATAAATCATACATGGCATTCTCTTGTATCTCTTGTCTGGGTTTGGCCGTCCCCGCTGGTTTCTGCTTGATGTCTTCGAGGAATCCGACGGCCAAGTCCGTGGAGCCGTACTGTGCTCCAATCCCACCAAGGCAATTTCAACATGCTTGTTGTAGTTCTTGCTTTGTGCCGCCTCCTTCGTAGCAACTTTCGATCTGGACTGAGGTTCCTGAGGCTAATGGTTCTATACTGCCAAAGCCACTGTGGGACCTGCATGCTGCTCAGAGACTGGAACCTGAGGCTGTGACATGGTGGGATCCAGAAGGAAAGCCTTTAGCAGCTCAAACCTGGATCGAAATTGTTTGAAAAACCATAATTGCGATTGCAGAGTCTGTAAAGGACGTAATCAACCTGGGCCTGCGGCCCGCTTTTTGTGACTTCCCTGGCAGGCTTTGAACTTCTCGATCAAACCTGCGGGGTGTCCTTCTCCTCCATTTTCCGCTCGAGGGCTCGGTACAGCAATCCTCCTTTCCTGTGCTGGTAATCGCCGACCCATCGGTCATGGTTGGAGCATTCTGCTTCGTTCTCCGGGGTGATTCCTTCACCTATATATATAGACAGCTACAGATCATGCATGAATAGCACAAGCATGAATGCACCTATAATAGACAGAGTTACGAATAATGCATGAATAGAAGCATGCATGATCCGGGAAGACAGGTTAGGGGTATCAGCCATGCAATGAGTAGGGATTCTAGGGATAATGTTTCAATGAGTCTTGACATGTATGAATAGACCATGCGTGATTCGGGAGCTATAGGTAGCAGAAAACACGATACTAGCCCACAAACTTGCATCGCCGCATCTTGCATGCGTGACAGGCCACAACGGCGAAGCTTTCCGTCCGGGCCAACAACGGCGAGCCAGAGTCCGTGGGCCTTCTGCGAAGCTACCTGGGAAAAATTGTTCTATTTACCTTGTATATCCTGGGAGTTCTAAGTTTAACTACATATATCAAATGCATGACAGGCCGGGCAACACTTCCGCCGGTGCTGGAGGGACACGTTCTCAGCTGCCTAACGGTCTCCAGGACTCAAAACAATTTATGTAAATATATAAATCAACAGAACCGCATTCAAGCAGTCAGGTCGGAGAACTTCCTGTCCTCGTCTTCGCTTCCTGACTTTGTCTTTGCGGAGCTGGAAGTTGCTGTCCTCCTGCGGGGCTGCCTTGGCCACGGCCTTCGGTTTTCTCAGGCGGCGGGCTTTCCCTCTTCCTCCTCCTCCTCTTCCCTCTTCCTCCTCTTTCGGAGCTGCCTTCTTTGTTCTTTCCCCTTTCCCTGTCCCTTGGCTTTTAGCCGGTGGGGTTTCCTCCTCCCCTCCTCCTCTTCCCTTGGTCCTCTTTGGAGATTGTCTTGGACTTGCTCTTCCCCTTGGACTTTCCCTTTGCTTTCTTAGGCGGCGGGTTTTCCTCTTCCTCCTCCTCTTCCTCTTCCTCCTCTTCCTGGGCTGCCCTCTTGTTCTTTCCGTTTGCTTTCTTAGCGGGCGGCTTTCCTCTTTCCTCCTCCTCCTCCTTGCTCTTCCCTCCTCTTTCGGAGCCTGCCTTCTTCTCTTTCCCCTTTCCTTTCCCTTGGCTTTCTTAGCCGGGCGGGCTCTCCTCTTCCTCCTCCTCTTTCTCTTCCACTTGGGCTGCCTTGCTCGTCTTTCCTTGTTCTTTCCCTTTCCCTTGGCTTTCTTGGGCGGCGGGCTTTCCCTCTCTTCCTCCTCCTCTTCCTCTTGTGCGTGGGCTTTTTGCTTGTGTTTCCTTTGTCTTTCCCTTTCCCTTCTTTCTTGGCGGCGGGTTTCCTCTTCTCCTCTCTTCCTCTTCCACTGGGCTGCCTTGCTCGTCTTTCCCTTGTTCTTTCCCTTCCCCTTGCTTTTCTTGGGCGGCGGGCTTTCCCTTCTTCCTCCTCCTTTCCTCTTGTGCGTGGTCCTTGCTTGTCTTTCCTTGTTCTTTCCCTTTCCCTTGGCTTTCTTGGGCGGCGGGCTCTCCTCTTCCTCCTCCTCTTCCTCTTCCACTTGGGCTGCCTTGCTTCGTGTTTTCCCTTTTTTTTCCCTTTCCCTTGGCTTTCTTAAGCGGCGGCTTTCCTTCCTCCACCTCCTCCTCTTGCTCTTCCTCCTCTTTCGGAGCTGCCTTCTTCTTCTCCCTTCCCCTTTCCCTTTCCCCCCTTCTTTCTTAGCCGGCTTTGGCTCTTCCTTCTTCTTCCTCCTCCTCTTCCTCTTGTGCGTGGTCCTTGCTTGTCTTTCCTTCTTCTTTCCCTTTCCCTTGGCTTTCTTGGGCGGCGGGCTCTCCTCTTCCTCCTCCTCTTCCTCTTCCACTTGGGCTGCCTTGCTCGTTTTTCCCTTGCTTCCCTTTCCCTTGGCTTTCTTAGGCGGCGGGCTTTCCTCTTCTTCCTCCTCCTCTTCCTCTTGTGCGTGGGCTTTCTTGCTTGTGTTTCCCTTTGTCCTTTTCCCTTTCCCTTTCCTTTCTTCGGCGGCGGGGTTTCCTCTTGTCCTCCTCCTCTTCTAACGTGGGCTTGCCTTGCTCGTCTTTCCCTTCTTCTTAGGGGCTCCTCGGCTGTGTCTTCGGAGTTCTGCTTTCCGTCTTTTGTCGTCGCGGTTGTGGGCAGAAGTCTGCGTCTTCTTGGGGTCAGGGAACAGGACTCTTGCTGTCCTCTCAGCTGGGGCATGCGTGCTGGACCATGTGTGAAATGGGTTTGGGATTTAGGGTCTACGGTTACATTCCTGCATGCATGCACGTCTTTGTCCATAAACTTCTAGACTTAATACAGGTCTTAAGCGTTTAGGGCTAAGAGATTGCAAGGTTTATAAGGTTTAGGTGTGGTTTAGGGCGAATAGAGTCAAAAGGGTCGGCATGCATGGATTTAAGCATAGTATTACATGCATGCATGCCTTTTCAGTGCGGGGCATGCAGGATTTTCCCCTGCATGATTACACATGATGCATGCTTTCATGTGCTGCAGGCCGAAGAGACCAATCCAACAGTTTGTGCCGGTTGCGTCACCTGCAGGCGGGCAGATCACATTGCAAAGATAATGGGATTGCAACCGGAGGTACCCTGCCTTTGCCCTTTAAAGCTGGCAAGCAAAGCCGCCACTTCGGGGCAGGAGTTTTTCCTGGTCTTTGCTGCATTTTCTGCTCCAAGCCCCAAAGGCCGATTTCTTATCTTGCACAAATACAAGACACTTTAGATACTTAGATATCATGCATGTAGATTGTGTATGTTGGTCAAAATAGCCAAAGCGCATGCGATGTTCGGCTGGCCTCTGAGCCTCCAAGGGAAAGATGTCTTTTCATGCGGTGTCTAGACAGGATTGCAGCAAACTTGCATCAGCTTTCTTTTCGGCGACAGGAGCAGGTCTCGGCATACATAGAGCATTCGGCCAGGCGAAATCAAGTCAGCAGGGGGATCTCTTCAGTCATGAAATCCAAACAAAAGCGCCAAAAATCACAGAAAGTTTGAAAAAACATGAAAAAACCGATTTCAAATTTCACGCAATTTTCAACCAATTTCACCCCAACGGTCTTATTTGACCGCTCTATGTGGTCAAATTCACCCAATTTCAGCAATTTCACGCTCTGGTTTTTGCAGATGTCCGACGGACCACCAAAAAAAATCGCATTTCTTTTTCCAAACAAAAACATAATTTTTTTTTTCCCACGCAAATTCACGGCCAAACTTGTCGGAAGCACGAATTTTCACGGGAATTTCACGCCATGTCTCCGGAACAGAATTTTCACGGAATTTCACGGCTTGTATCTGTCGGGAAGCACAAAATTTTACGGATTTCACGGAATTTCACGGCCCTGTTCCCGGAAGCACGAATTTCACGGAATTTCACGGCTTGTATTTGTCCCAAAATTTAGGAATTGATTTCCAAAACGAATTTCCGGAATTTTCCCCGGCCATTGTCAAGGGAATTTCCAAACGGATTTTCCCCAAACGGAATTTCACGGCTTTATCTGTCGGGAACCACGAATTTTCACGGAAATAAATTTCAACGCCATGGGGGGAACCACAATTTCAAAGAATTGAAAATCCGAATATAATATATAGTTAATTTATAATTTTTTTTAAATTTTATGATAAAAAAATTTAAATTTTTTTAAATACAATTATATATAACTCTAAATCATGCATGATTGGCCGTAAGGACATGCTGCCATGAGTTAAACTGATTGCCTGAAGGGGCATGCATGCATAGTGTAAACTGATTGGCCGTGAAGGAATGTATATATATATTATGTCTTGCTGATAATTAAAATATTAATATATGTATATATACATATTAAAAATTACCATATATTTAATATGGGTTTTTTTGGCTTTAAGGGTTTGGGGTTGACATGTAAAAATGTTACAGACAATAGAGGGTCTAATTTAGGGTGTAGAGTCTAA
>NW_027623238.1:0-10448 GCF_034508935.2 Berghia stephanieae
CCTCAAAGGGACAAAAAACATCAATTGTTTACAAAACCATTAATTTTCATTTATAAAAAAAAATTTTAAAAATGAGTTTTGTATTTGCTTTTATCTCACATAAAAAAACTTACGGGGCACATGATTTTATATTTTCAAGAAGTCCAAAATTTTTTTCTTTTTTTGGGATTATTAAATGCCTGTATTGCAAAGTGGTGAGGACCCAGTTTGCGACGGCCAAAAACTTTGCTGGTGCCAAAGTTATAGGTAAAGTGCCCCAAAAAATTTTTCAACATTAAACCCAATTTTCCCCCGTTTTTTTGGGAATCAAAATTAATTTAAAGGTAGTGTTAGCCGCATGATAAGCCCCGCACATAGGCTTGACAAATAAAAGTTTTTTCCTTAAACGTTTTAAAAAGTAAGGATGGGGGAAACCTTTGGCCAGCGGGACAATAACCCCAAAGGTCTTTTATTTTATGAAAAGGGGGAAAATTTTTTTTAAAAAAACTAGAAACCCCGGGTAAAAAGGCTCCGATAAATTTTGTTGGGACAAACAAAATACTTTATGGAATGTTAAAACAGCAAAAAAAAATCAAGAAGCGACTTTTATAAATGGGGCAAAAAAAGTTGGGGTTTTTGATCAAATTAACGGTGGATCTAAAAAATTTTCTGAGTTTCGTGTGGGCTGATTTCCCAAGGGTTGGGGCTTTTTTTTAAAAAAGTTTTTAAAAAATTTTTTTGATTTAGATCTGGGGACTTTTTAAAAAGTACTGAAATTCAATAAATTATACACCAAAAGAAAACAAACTTTTTTAGTTTCCATTTATTTTCCCGTCTTGAAACTTTTTTTCAGTTTAACGATAAGCGGAAAAAAAACTCTCGTTTCTTTTGTAAATGACATATAATGACTTTTATTCAATTTCAAAAAAAGGAAAA
Organism: Berghia stephanieae; assembly: GCF_034508935.2. Classification (NCBI taxonomy): domain Eukaryota; kingdom Metazoa; phylum Mollusca; class Gastropoda; order Nudibranchia; family Aeolidiidae; genus Berghia; species Berghia stephanieae. The sequence goes on from NW_027623238.1 coordinate 916, forward strand.
AGTGCGTAACAGAGAAATTATTTACAAAAAAAAAAAATATAAACTCCCAAAAAAACTATTTTTATACATTTGACTGTTTCTCCCCCCCAGCCGGGGGCCAGGGGAAAAAATAAGTGACCCCCTTCCCAAACAAAGACAGAAAGGAAAAAAACCCGGGAAAAAAGATATAGGGGGTTTGAAGACCAAAAGCAAATGATCTGGGCCCCCTATGGGGGGAAATCAAAAAACCCCACCAGGGTTCCCAAAGGCTTCCTTCCCTTTTGGGGCAAAATATTTAAAATTTCCTCTCACCCGAGATTTTTTTTTTTTCCCTTTTGTAAAGTTTAAAAGAGCGGGTTTATACACTCAAAATTTTTTCAAAATAAATATTATTCAAAAATACAGTATTCAAAAATAATTATTAAAAATAGAACACAACAGTTTACTGGAGAGATTTTCAAGGGAAAATAATCTCAAATTGTTTCCATAACATTTGGCTGTCTCCCCCCCAAACCAAAAGGGGACCGGATCAAAGAGCAAATGGAAAGAAAAAACAGATGAGGGGGATAGTGGGTCACGGGAAAAGGTTTCTCCGGGCCCACCTCGAGAGGTCGGGAAGAGGGAAAACACACACGCGCGCGCCCAAAACACACACAGTTTTTTTTGGTTTTGGTTTTTGGGGTTTTTTACAGCGCTTGAAAACACATAAAGGTTTCAAAACCCCAACCCCCCCAGGGGAAAAAAGGAAGAAAGGGGGATAGAAAAAAAGTTCTAAAATTACAATTAAAGCACCCAAGAAAAGGCAAGACAAAGGGGGGGAATTTGGTTAAAATTTGGGAAAAGATTTTAGACCCCCTATAGCACACAAATCAAACCCCCTCTGGACTTTTGAGATCCCCTTTTAAAAGTCTCCCCCAGCCCCCAGCCCCGGGTCCCCACAAAAGAGGATTACACTCAAATTTTTTAAAGAGGAAAGGGGGGGGGGGGGGGGGGGAAAGAGAGGGGGAGAGGGGAGGGGGGGAGAGAGAGAGAGAGAAGAGGAGAGAGAGAGAGAGAAAGAAGAGAGGGGCGGGGGGGAGATTTTATTTGGTTGGGGAAGATAAATTTGGGGAACTTGCAGCAATATTTTAAAATATGTTTTGTTTTTTTTTTTTTTTTAAGGGGTTTACGGTGCTTGCAACACTTTTAAAAGGTCATTTTAAGCTCCAGAAAAGGAAGAAAATGGGATAGTAAAAGGGTTTTAGAAGAATTTCAATTAAAGCACCCCAAAAAAAGTAAGGGGAAAGGGGAATTGATCAAATGGGGACGATGTAGATTCCAGGGAAAACACTATCAGTGTACTTATTTTGAGATCCCCTAAAATTTAGGGCCAGCGGGGACAAAACCCACACTTTCCCTACTAGGAGGGACCAAAATTCGTTTGTTTCCCAGAATCCATAACAGGGGGATGTTTAAAGGGAAAAAAAAATCTTTCTCCAAAATTTTAAAAATTTACATTTTTTTTTTCCCCCCTTTCAAAACCCCGGGTCAGGATTGGACAAAAACTAAGTAATCCCTTTCCAAGAAAAAGGGACGGGAAAGAAACTGGGGAAAAAGATAGAAGGGGATAGAAGACACAGAAATAAACCCCGGGCCCCCGGGGGGAAAGGTCAAAGGACCCCCCCAGAAAAAAATTTGTTTAAAATATTTTGAAAACGTCATTAACCCCCATTTTTTTAAAAAACATTTTTTTCCCTTTTTTTTTCAGGGGTAAGTGAATTTCTTCCAAACCCAACCCCAAATTTCCATAATAACCCTACATTTTGTTATAATGAAAAACATTATTGTTTTCAAGATCATTTGGTAAAAAATTATAAGGGTATGACACGGGGTTTAAAGAAAAATTTATGATTCATGGGGAAAAGCAAATTCTGACAAAAAAAAAAACAATAAAAAAATCCCAGGGTAAAACAAAAAAAAATGTCATTAGGCAAGGGGAAAATTTAAAGGGTTTTAAATTGGTAAAATCTGGCAAAATTTAATGCTGATAATTGCTAAGTATTTCTATATAAAGGGAATAAATTTAAATATTTTAAATTTTTGATTGAAAAAAACAATTGTATGTAACAGGCAGCCCACAAATAACGCCCACCCATAGCGCCTTTCCCTTTTTACGGAAACAGGGAGCCCAAATTTCCCAATTTTTTTCCCTATATGCTATTGGGCAATTTTTTTTAACGACATCCCAATTTTAGAAAAAACCCTTTATGGGTGACATAAATATGGCGAAATTGGGCCAACTTAAAATTGACAGTCAAGGAAAAAATTTCTGGTCAACTAAAAACGTTTGATTTAAAACCCAATTTTTTTACCCAGAACAGCTTGTTTTTGTTTGTTTTTTAGGGTTTTACGGGCGCTTGCAAAAATTTAGGTTATTCCCGCGCCCCGTTTTAAAAAGGGAAAAAAAGGGATTGTAAAAAGTTTTTAAAAAAAATTTTAAAATTAAAAAACCCAAGAAAAAATTTAAAACATAGGGGAAAAAGGGAAAAAAATAGGGATCGGGTTTTAGATTCCAAAAAGCATACCACCCAAAGTTTAAATTAGTTTGAGATCCCTTTAAAAATCTCTTTCCCGACACAAGCACAGGTCCCAACTAAGAGGAAAACATCAAATGTTTTCCCTCATATAATAGTAACTAAACATAATTCCCAATTTCATTTAAAAGAGAGATTGGGTTTACAAGGAAAAAAATATCTCTCCCCAAAAATATAAATATACATTTGACTGTTTCCCCCCCAGCCAAGAGGCCCCCGGAAAAGGGGCAGGGCAAAACTAAGTAGTCTCATTTTAAGGGCAATGACAGGGAAAAAAAATTTTTGGGGAAAGGGTATGGGGGGGTAGAGACAAAAGGGTGTACCTCCCCGCCCCCATGGGACCAGAACAGCTTGATCGGCGAACCCTTTATATCCGTCCCTTAGCCAAATGATATGGGTGGTTTTTCCAAAACCCGGGGAGGGCAAAAAATTAAGCAAAAATTCAACTTACCCAAAGCTTCGCCACAGCGGTCAACCCGCGAGTGAATTGGCCCTTTTTTCCCGGAAAAAGGGAAAAATGGCTCTTTTTTGATACTGCACCCATTGACACTTTCACCTAAAATTAGCAGCAGTGATTTTCTAAAAAAAGCTGTCTTTACATTGTTTCGCTGTGCTGACTAAGTTCAAGCGAGTTTGAGCGATCAACACAACCTTTGCCCTTTCCCATGTTTTTTGAAAACGCTGAAAAAAACCCTTAAAAAAAAAACCAAAAAAATCGGGGTGTGTTGTTTTTGCGCGGGGCGTTGTGGGGGTTCCATCTTCTGACCTCTGAGGTGGGCGGGAAAAGACCCTTTTTGCTGGACTACTTTCCCCCTCATTTTTTTTTCTTTTTCCCATTTTCTCTTTGTACCCCTGGTCCTTATTTGGGGGGGAGACGCCAAATGAAAGGGGAAAACATTTTGAATATATTTTCCCTTTTTAAATCATCTCCATTTTCTGTTGTGTTTTTTATAAAAAATTTTTTTGGAAAATTTTTTTAATTGTATATATTTTTTAAACTTTGAAAAAATTTTGAGTGTATCTTTTCTTCTTTTCACATGTACAAAAGGGGGTTTAAAAAAAAATCTCGGGAGAGGGGTATCTTATATATTCAAAAACATGGATGGAAGTCATTGAATTTTGGGGGTGGGGTTTTTTGACTTTTTTATTCGGCAATCATTTGCTTGGGGTCTTCTATTCCCCCCATATCTGTTTCCCCGGTTTTTCTTTCTGTCTTTGTCTTGGAAGGGGTCACTTAGTTTTGTCCGGTCCTGGGTGGGGGGAGAAAAAGTCAAATGTAAGTATTTGTTTTGGGAGATGATATTTTTTTTTTTTAAATCATTTCTCTGTTAAGCCTGTTACATTTTTTTTATTGAATTTTAATCCCTTATTTAGTCATTTACAAAAGAAACGAGGGAGTTTTAAACCCCTTATCGTTCAATACTGAAACAAGTCCCAAAGACGGGTACATTTATGGGAAACTAAAAAAGTAGTTTTATTTTGGGGTATAATTTATTGAATTTTGATAGCTTTTAAATGTCACCCGATCTAAATTTTAAAAATTTTAAAAAGGGTTTTTGGGAAATTTACACAACATTGAAATCAGGCCCCACGACGTTGCTCAGTATTTTGTAGATCCACCCTTAGATTTTTAAACAATGCCCAACTCTTGCCTATTTAAATGTCCGGGTTTTTTGATTGTTTTTTGGGTGTTTTATCTTTTCCAAAGTATTTTGTTTGTCTAACAAATTCAAACGGATTCTACGCTTCTAGTTTTTTAAAAAAAATCTTTCTTTTCATAAAAAATGACAGGGGTTTTTTGTCACTGGCCATGGGTTTTCCCCCTCCTTACATTTTAAAAAGTTTAAAAAAGCTTTTTTTGCAGCTTAAAAGTTTTGGGCGTTATCATGCTGGGCTTTTCACTACTTTATTATTCGATTTCCCCCTAAACGGGGTTTATGTTGGTTGAATGTTTTTTAAAAAATTTTTGGTGCCCCATTTTCAATAACTTTTGGGAAACCCGCTTTTTTGGCCGTCTGCATTGCTTCCCCACACTTGTGTCAATACAGGCAAAAAAATAATCAAAGAAAGAAAAAAATTTTGGACTTCTTTTAAAATATATAACCTGTGCCCCGTACTTTTTTTTATGGAGTAATACAAATACAAACCTATTTTTTAAAAATTTTTTTTTTATAAATTTAATATATAATGGTTTGTTTAAAAAATTTAGTGTTTTTTGTCTTAAAAGGGTACTGTGCTTGTGTTTGGGTAAAACTTTAAAAGGGGATCTCAGGGCCCAAGTAAATGTAGTGTCTCCCTTGGGAATCAAATTTGGGTTTTAGTGGGGGGGCGGGTCCTTGGAAGCTTAAGGACCACGGTCCCCGGTCCCTTGGGGAAAAGAAAACCCCCAAGGACCGGGGCCTAGGACCGGCGGTCCCCTTTTTGACATTTTTAACATTCCTGAGAGACCCCTTTTGGCCCTTTTTGGGGCCATTGGGGTCGTTTCCTTTTAAACCCTTTTAAAGGGCCGCTCAGATGAAAAAAGTGGTCTCCCGGAGTAAAAACCCGGGTAGTCACACCCCCTTTCAAATTGGGAACCTAATTAGGAAGAGGGGGGATTTCCTTCTTTATTTGATCACAGTACTTCATGTTAAATTCGATAAATTTAAACGGGGAAAAAAAAATTTGAAAATTTTTTCCCCAAAAAACCCGGGGATAATGGGGAAACACCCAAGGGGGTTTATCGAGTTGCGGGCGTTTATTTCACACACGCAACTCCTCCCCCCCCCCCCCCCCCCCACACACACAAAAAAAGGGGGAGGGGCATTTAGGTAAGAGGGGAGACGTGAAGTTATAAAAGAGGGGGGGGGATCGGTTTAATTTAAAAATTTAAATAATAATTGGGGGCCCCTGGTGACTTTTCGCCAGATCTTTAAAAAACCCAGCTACCCTTTTTTGCGAGTAGACAGGGAATTTAGAAAAAAAAATCCGACCCGGCACCCGGGATCGAATTTTCTGGGCCCCTTTTCGTTTTTAAAAAAGAGGCTCTATCAAAAAGAGCTATCGGGGTCCCCCAAAAATTCAAATTTGGGCCCTTTTAAAAAATTCAGACGGGTTTTAAAAATGGTTTTTTTTTTGGGAAAGGGAAAAAACTAATGAAAATCATATTATTTTTATTAGTTAAAAAACCAAAAAAGAAATTTTAAAAATTAATTTTATTTTTTTTAAAAAACCCAAAAATTTCGATAGAAAGGGTGGCGACAAAAAAGATGGACAAAAGAAAAAAAAAATCAGACTTGCAAAATTGCTAGGTTTTTAGACAACACCACACACACACACCCACACACAAACACTTTAGTATCACATACATTTTAAACAAAAACCCCAACCCAGAAAAGGGGTCAAGCCCTTTTATCATAGATCATTGTCATTGCGACCCTTATGGGGGGTTTGTAAATTTTTAAAATTTTCCCCGATTTAAAGGAATCGTCCCCAAAGGGGGGCGCCTCCTGTTTTTTCCCCCCAACTCACACACGAAAGGGGGGTTTTCGGAGTGGAGGGAGGGGGTCGGGCCCGCCCCCAAAGGGGCGTCTGGTCGTTCAGTGTATGGCAAAGGGGGGGGGGTGCGATTAAATTTAAATGGGGGGGGTGGTGATTTGGGGGAAGATAGGCAAAAGGGCCGAGGGAACGGAAATCGCTGGGGAAGTGTTGGGCCAGGAAACCCTTGAAAGGTGAAAAAGAAATGAGGAAACCCCCGGCGGTCCCTTTCCCTTTGGGGCCGGACCCCGGTTCACAGCTAAAAAAACCGTGGGGGCCGGTCCTCGGTCCCGGGCCTCAGGCGGCACAAATTTTTTCCCTATTTTTAAAACCCTTCCCCTTGGGCTTACTTTTTGTGTTTGCCCTTTTTAAATTTTAAATCAACAATTTTTTTTTTATCCCATTTTCTTCCTTTTTTTGGCGCTGAAAAGACTTTTAAAAGTGTCGCAAGTGCCTTTAAAACCCCCTAAAAACAAAACCCAAAAAAAGTCCTTTATTTTCTTTTGGGAACTAAAAGGCCTGTATCTTTATTTTCCCTTTTTAAAATCGCTGTCTGTTATTGTCCCCGTTTAATAATTTTGATTGACAAATGGAAGATTATTTTAAATTTTGATGGATCAGGTTTTTGGGGAGGGAAAAAAAAAAGTGTTTTTTTTTAAATTACGGAAAAATTGTCAGACTGTTTGATTGAGGGGTTTACCGATTGGAGTGTTTTTTTTTTTTTTGTTTGTTTTGTTTTTGGGTTTTTGGGTTTTAAAATTGACATTTTAAAAAAATCATGCTACTTTTTTCAAAAGTAATTGTTCAAAGAGACAAACCCTTTCCCAAAATAAATTTAAAAATTTTAGAAATTTATTTTTTTTCTATTTAAAGGAGGGGTTCGAGTTAAAAATTGTACTGGTTTCCCGTCAATAATTTCTACTGTTAGTAATTGAAAAAAACCACAAACCATTTTTTTTTTGTTGTTTATTTGTTTGGGTTTTTATTTTTTCCAAAAAAGCAATCATCATTCAATTTAAAACCAAGTTTTATAATGAATTATTCTCTGGGTAAAAAAGGTTGGATCTCTGGTTTTTGCTTATTTAGGGGAGTAAAGTTAATCAGATAAATTATTTGTCAGGTTAGAGTTTAAATTGAACTCCCACTGAAAAAGGTTGTTAATTTAGAAAAAAACAAAAAAAAAAACGAAAAAAAAAAACAATGTTCATGGGTGGGAAAATAAAAATTTATCCCTTTTTTTTAAAGATTTTTTTTTTAAAAAACCCTTCTTTTTTAACATTATTTTCATTTTGTCAGGCAGGGGGGGTACTGGGATCTTTATCCCCCCCGTAACTGTTTTCCCCTGCTTTTTTGGCGGGGGGTTGGGGGTTAGATTACTAAGTTTTTTTTCCTGACCCCCGGCCGGAAATCCTTGGGGTGGGAGGGAAAAAAAACGAATGTATAGTTATAGTTTGGGGGGATTATTTTTTTTTTCTTTATACTTTTTCTCTGTTCTGTATTATTTTTTTATTTTTTAAAAAAACGAGTGTATTTTCCCCTTTGTGGGATCATGTGCTTGTGTCTAGGGGAAGACTTCTGGTGGGTCTCAAACTAAGTAAACCCGATTTTTCTTGGACTTACCCTCTGTTCCCCCAATTTGTCTTTTTCTTTCTTTTTTCCCCCTCCTTTAAAAGGGGAAATTAGACTGTCTTTAAATATCCAATTTTTTTCTTTTTACTGGCGCAATATGACCTAAATTGTTGCAAACGCCGTTTAAAACCTTAAAAACCAAAAATCAGTCATGTCACCAAATTTTAATTTTTGCCCTTTTTTTTAAATTTTAAAGAATAAAACGACCCCTGGCCCCCAAAGGGGGCAAAACGGCCCTTCAGAATTTTCAATTCGAAAAGCCCGCCGTCCTGGCCCGGCCCTTGCGGTTTTTCTTTTCCCGGGGGACCTTGGACCGTGGTCCAAAAGCTTGCCAAGGACCGCCCCCCCTAAACAAATGTTTGATTCCAAAAGCACACTATCAGTGTATTTATTTGAAATCACCTTTAATTTTTAGCCGACACAAGCAAGTACCCCCTAAACGAAAACATAAATTGTTTACAAACCATTATATTCATTTATAAAAAAAATAATTTAAAATAGAGTTTGTATTTGCTATTATCCCATAAAAAAAACGAAAGGGCAAGAATATTTTTTAAAGAAGCCCACAATTTTTTCTTTCTTTGATTATTACTCCCTGTATTGACACAGTGGTGGGGCGATGCAGAGGGCCAAACATGTGGGCAAATTTTAATTAAATGTGCACAAAAACTTTCAAACATTCAACCAATCCCATCCCGTTTTTTGGGAATCGAAAAATAAAGTATGATACCCAGCATGATAACGCCCCACACATGGCTTGACAAAAAACAGCTTCTTAAACGATTTAAAATAAAAGGTGGGGAAAACCATGGCCAGCTGACAAAATCCCTGTCATTTTTATGAGAAAAAAGATTTTTTTTAAAAAACTAGAACGCTGTAAAGCCCGATGAATTTTTTAAAAAAAAAAAAACAATGGAAGATAAAACAGCAAAAAAATAAGAACGACATTATCAATGGGGCAAAGAGTTGGGGCATGAAAAAAATCTAACGGGGTTCTACAAAATACTGAGCTAGTGTGGCGTTTTTCAATGTTGGCCAATTTCCCAAAAGCATTTTTAAAATTTTTTAGATTTAGATCTGTACTTTTTAAACAGCTACTAAAATTCAAAAATTTTAAAACCAAAGAAAACTACTTTTTTATTTTCCTATAGTACCCGTTTTTGTACTTTTTCAGTATTGAACGATAAGCGGAATAAACTGCTCGTTCTTTTGTAAAGACTATATTAAAGACTATAATTTTTTAATACAAAAAAATGTAAAATGCTAACAGAGAAAGATTTTCAAAAAAAAAAAAATCATCTCCCCAAAAATAAAAACTATAATTTGACTGTTTCCACCCAGCCAGGGCCAGGACAAAAAAAGTGCCCCCTTTCCCAAAACAAAACGAAAAAAAACCAAACAGATATAGGGGGGAAAAAGAAACCCCGCAAATATTGCCCCTATGGAAGTCAAAAAAACCCCCCCGATTCAATGACTTCCCTCCCGAGTGCAAAAATAAGATACCTCCCAGAGATTTTTTTTTTAACCCCTTTGTACATGGAAAAAAGAGGATGATAACCCCCAAAATTTTTACAAAATACAATTTATATACAAAATACGTATTTAAAAACTAATTTTTTTAATAAACACACAGTGACATGGAGATGATTTTCAAGGGGAAAATATATCTCAAAATGTTTCCATACATTTTGGGTGTCTCCCTCCCAAAAAGGACCAGATAAAAAGCAACATGGAAAAAAAAAAGATGAGGGGATATTGTCACAGCAAAGGATCTCCTGCCCACCCGAAGGTCAGAAAATGGAACACACACACTCGCCGCGCACCACACACACAGAT
>NW_027623239.1:0-10462 GCF_034508935.2 Berghia stephanieae
CAACACAACATCGCCGCCATCAGCACATTCCCTGACATTGTCCAACACAACCAAACTATGCAACAACACGACAGTTTTCCGATCAACCAGGGGTATCAAATTATACACATCATATAGAAGGAACGAAATTGACGTCACTCAACTCTTTGCTTATGTTTTTAGCAAACCATTTAATTGATCAATACTCACTAAATTAATTATGCCAATCAGTCAAAAGATAGTATGAGATTGACGTCATTCAGGCATTTGGTATTGTTTTTTGCCATCCACGTTTATGAGTAATTTTCACTAAACTGTATCAACGAGACTATAAACGTTCAAGGTTACTCACAGTTTTGTGTGTTGGTTCGTTATACTTCCGAATGGCAATGTTGTGAGTTTCTTAGCCAAACGCATACTATCTATAAACATTTAAGATAACAACATAATTATGTGTATTGGAATATTATGATTATTGGCCAACGGCCTAAAATAAACATATGAATTTGAATTTGAAGTTGTTATATCCGGCTGCCGGATGATATGAGTTATTTTAGCCCAATTCATAGCACCAGTACACATCATAATCTCTATCTAGTCTACAGAACTCTTTTTTTTTTTTTTTAAATAACCCCAATAGCACACATGTATTAAAAATTTTGACCAGAAAACTCATCCTTCAAATATCGATCGATTAAAATTACCCCCATCTTGGCAAACACACTCAAACCTGAGACTTCACGAAGTTTGAGATTTTTTTATCAGGATGACGGCCATTTTAATCGATCGATATTTGAAGGATGAGTTTCTTGGCCAACATTTTAATACGTTTTTTTCTTTTCTGTCGTCCTCTGCCGTTTTCCGGATAATGACGTCGGACACGGCACGGACAAAAGAAAAAAGGAAGTGGTTATTCAGTATCAGATACTGAATAGTGCTTTTCCACTATTCAGTATCCACAAGGAACTCTTTTTTATAGAGAGAGTGAAAAGTGCGACAATCTCGGTTGAATGTAAATAAACTGCTGACCTCCTTCCAGATTGAACATGTGCAGTAACTGACAGCCCGATTCAAAGTTGTAAAAATATTTTGATCGTAATTTTTAAATTTCTGCTATTGTGCAATTAACATATCTAGTTCAAAATATCAAAGTAAGAGTGGCATTCAAATACATTTTTAAATGTCTAAATAGACATGATTAAATGTCACCAAATGTTAAGTGACACCATGTCTTGGTGGATATAAGCTGTTTGACTCTGAGCTTAAGGTTCGGAGTTCAAATCCCGGCTGGGATACTTTTTTTTTCCCCAATATTTTAAAAATTCTGTCTATTGATATTTTTTAAACTTTTGTTTTAATAATTTTATTTGCTTGTAATATGCTTTAATGTTGATATTATACTAGTTATTATTATTATTATTATTATTATTATTATTATTATTATTATATATTATTATTATTATTATATTATTATTATTATTATTATTATTATAATTATTATTATTATCATTATTAATTATTGTTGTAATCGTCATCATCATCATTATTATTATGTTTATTATTTTTTTAATCAAGTAGTTGGAGTAATTTAATCAGTTATCGATTTATTACGAATATCTTTTATGTGTTTATAATCTCGTTGTTTTTCATTGATGTGCTCTTCTCTTGTTTATTACTTTTTAAAATCTTGATTTTTCTGTTTGTCTCATTTGTTGTTGTGTTGTTGTTGTTGTTGTTGTTGTTGTTTGTTGTTGTTGTTTGTTTGTTTTTGTTTGGTCATCTAAGACAAACCCGATTCATTATAAATATGTGGCCAGACTTTCTGCCATTTTTAATTGAGCGATGTACTTCCGTGAATTAATTGCCGTATTATATTAAAATTTACGCGATAATAATAATAATAAATAATAATAATAATAATAATAATAATAATAATAATAATAATAATGATAATAATAATAATAATGATAATAATAATGATAATAATAATAATAATAATAATAATAATAATAATAATAATAATAATAATGATAAAAAATAATAATAATAATAATAATAATAATAATAATAATAATAATAATATAATAATAATAATAATGATAATAATAATAATAATAATAATAATAATAATAATAATAATAATAATAATAATAATAATAATAATAATAATAATAATAATAATAATAATAATAATAATAATAATAATAATAATAATAATAATAATAATAATAATAATAATAGATACTGAATATTAGACTACAATTGACATCTATTTACTGAATACTCGTGGTATTTTTAGAGGTGTTTCTTTTTTTACGAAACACGCCAGGAAGTAGGCAACAGTGGGGAGTGAACCTGGGACTGGGTTTCGTAAAAAAAAAAGCAATTACTTTTTTTTACGAAACCCGACAATATCCGACAAAGTTATGGAAAGAAAGTAGGCAACAGTGGGGAGTGAACCCGAGACTCAGGGAAGTGTACACTATTGGGGAGTAAACCTAAGTCTATGGATTTTCGACAGCTTTTGGCGGGTTTCGTAAAAATGTAATTGCTTCATTCTCGTCTGGTACCCACCTCCCATAGTCCGGCTTCATTTCCCACTGGTATCCATCTTCCATAGTCCCAGGTTCATTCCCACTGTTAACCTCTTCTCACAGTCCCAGGTTCACTCCCAACCGGTGTGCACTTCCCTGAGTCCCGGTTCATTGCCCAATGGTGCCCACTTCCCATAACTTTTGACAATATCGGTAGGTTTTGAAATAAAAGTACATTCTGAGCTCCCTGTCCACTGGTATGAACCTCTTGCAGTCCCAGGTTCAATCCTCATCGGTGTCCGAATCCCAGATTCACTCCCCACTGCTGCTTGCTTCCCATAACTTTGTCGGGTTTTGGCGGCTTCCGATAAAAAGTAATTCCCCCTTTCCCTTGGTTTTGCTTTTTTACAAAATCCAGAGTCCCAGGTTCACTCCCCACAAGTGTACACTTCCCTGAATCACAGGATCACCCCCCACTGTTGCCTACTTCAATAACTTTGTCGGATATTGCCAGGTTTGTCGGGTTTCGAAAAAAAGTAATTGCTTTTATATGAAACTCGCTGAAACCCGCCGAAAACCAGAGTCTCAGGTTCACTCCCCATTGGTGTACACTTCCCTTAGTCTCACGTTCACTCCCCATTATTTGCCTACTTTCCATAACTTTGCCCCATTTTGTTGGGATTTGGCGCATTTCGTAAACAAAAAGTAATTGCTTTTTTTTTCCTCCAAAACTCACCGAAATCCAGTCCCAGGTTCACTCCCCACTAGTGTACACTTCCTCGAATCTCAGGTTCACTCCCCACTGTTGCCTACTACCCATAACTTTATCGGATATTGCCAGGTTTCGTCGGGTTTCATAAAAATGTAATTGCTTTTATATGAAATTATCTGAAGCCCGCCGAAAACCATAGTCTCAGGTTCACTCCCCACTGGTGTACACTTCACTGTCTCAGGTTCAGTCCCACGCTTTGCCTACTTTCCACAAGTTTGCCGCATATTGTCGGGTTTCGTAAAAAAGTAACACACCCCCCCCCCCCCCATTTTGTTACTGCTGTTTTACAAAACCCAGAGTCCCAGGTTCACTCCCCACTGGTGTACACTTCCCTGGTTCTCAGGTTCATCCTTCCTCTCCCCCCCCCGGCCTCCCTTACACACTCACACACACACACACACACACACACACACACACGCTGATGCCTAACTCCCATAACTTTGTCGGATATTGCCAGGTGTCGTCGGGTTTCGTAAAAAAGTAAAATTGCTTTTTATTACGAAACCCGCCGAAACCCAGTCCCAGGTTCACTCCCCACAGGTGTACACTCCTCTGAGTCCCAGATTCACTCCCACAGCTGCCCTCTTTGTCGGGTTTCGGAAAAAAACAACACCGTATTATAGTGCAAAACCACTATTCAGTGTCAGATACTGAATAGTACAAAACCACTATTCAGTATCAGATACTGAATAGTACAAAACCACTATTCAGTATCAGATACTGAATAGTGGAAAACCGCTATTCAGTATCTGATACTGAATAGTGCAAAACCACTATTCAGTATCAGATACTGAATAGTGCTAGCCAAGAAAAAAAAACCAGAGAAGAGCCGCTTGACCTACCCATACCAAGCTCGAAAAGACCTCCCATAAAACGGCATGTCTGGAGGCTCTTCTCTTTATTCTTTAGTATAATATATTCTTAGTCAGTCTCCGGTGTAGGTTCGCCCTGAGGTGGTTGCCATACCTTCATTCCAGAAATTTTCGACGTGTCCGCCCAATAGATAGAATGCGCTTGGCCAAGGAGTTCACAACATTGCCATCCGGAAGTATAACGGACCAACACACAAACTCTGTGTAACCATGAACTTTTATAGTCAGGTTAATACAGTTTAGTGAGAACAACTCACAAACGCGGATGGCAAAAACAATAACAAAGGCCTGAGTGACGTCATCTTCGAACTATCTATACGTCCTTTGACATGATCAAATTCCTTTGCCATTGTCTTGTCATGTGGATATGTCACTCAGCACCTCAAAACGGTATAATGTCGGGATGCATAAGATAAGACCCCAGCAGCTTCTATTGGTCTTACACTGCTATAATATTATAATAATGGCTGATCCAGGCTGTGAATTGAGTCCTTGGAAAAGGCTCTTTACTCAAACCCCCCCCCCCCTCCCCCGTATTCATGTGTAAAATGAGTGCCTGTCAGATAAAATGGTTATATCCTCTAACAGTCTTGTCTCACGCGTAAGTTAAAGATCTGAAAATTCGAACAGCAAACAATGACATTCAAAGCAGGAAAGAAAAAAATACAAGAGGAAATAATCAGCCCTTAAAAAATTAGCCAGCCAATTTCTAAAATAATAGTGGAGAAAGAGCAATCTTTGCGGGGAATAAAAGGCTATTACGAATAGGCACCCATCAATATGGATTGTTATACCACAAAATAGATCGGATGAAGTTGACGTCATTCAGGTCTTTGTTATTGCTTCTAGCCATCCGCGTTTATGAGTAATTCTCACTAAACTGTATTAACCAAATTATAAACGTTCAAGGTTACACATAGTTTTGTGTGTTGGTCCGTTATACTTCCGGATGGCATTGTTGTGAGATCAATAGTTTGATTTCACGTCGCTTAGCAACGAGCAGCTTGGTTCTAAACAAAGAAAATCGGTACTTTTTATTCTTCATGCTGGCTAAAACTTTTCACATGTCATGTGATCAGAATGTATAAAAGTCAAAACATGATCAGATATATAATATTTTACTCCTCTGGATACACTTTTATACTCGTAGAAGTATTTCATAAGGGCGTCCGCCATTGTTCCGATAGTTTAGAGCCAGTTACTAAGTTACTCTGTGTCATTACGGGGGAAGTGACGTCACGACTGTTGAAGTGTATTAAGATAGATCAATACAGATCTTTTAAGCATACCAACGTTCAAAATCGTTCCGATTATAAAGATTGTAGGTGCGCGCAAATGAATCTGGAACAGGGCGGCAGAAGGTGATAAACAACATCAAAGGACCAATCATTATGCTCACGCAGAGTTTATAAATAATTATTTGAGTAAAAAATACCTGTAATTAGATAAAAGTTACAAGTTACGTCTATATCAACATGTAAAAATAGTTTTAAAATTTTTAGATTTGACAGTTATAGGGTTCAACAGTCGTGACGTCATTTCCCTCGTATGACGCATAATAACAAAGTAACTGGTTCTAAACTATTGGAAAAATGGCGGACGCCCTAATAAAACACTTCTCTGACGAGCTAAAAAATGTATCCAGAGGAGAAAATTATTATAAATCTGATCATGTTTTCACTTTTATACATTCTGATCACATGACACGTGAAAAAGTTCTAGCCAGCATGAAGTTTAAAAAGTATCGATTTTATTTGTTTAGAACCAAGTTGCTCGTTGCTCGACGGACATGACTATTGAATCCTATCATTCTATGCTCATAGGCAAAAATTAACACGTACTGTACGGAACAATTTTGACCCCCACCCCTTTTTCTTTACTTATCCGAACCAGCGACCACCTGAGCCCTTCAGTCTACTCTTTTTCTTTAAAAGAATAGATTTGGCATTAAAATGCCAAACTAGCCACGGGGTCACATTCCTTCTCCTGTTGTCCAATGTTACTTGTCGCTGGTCGATGCAATCTCCGTGTCGGCATTCTTGGGCCGTGTCAACCTGTTGTTGCTATTAGTTGATTGAGTAATGGATAACATTGTATTTTGTTTTGTTTTTGTTTTGTTGTTGTTTTTGCTTTTGCTGCTGCATTGACTGTTTTTTTTTTTTTTTTTGGCTTTTTTTTCTCGAAGTACTAAGTGGTTAAGGACTGACTTGAAAGGTCCCCGCTTCAGGAAAATTAAAGTTTTATTTATCCTTAGGCAAAATTATTTATTAATTCCCAACTTGCTCACTTTGAACTATAATGTTAATTTCTGTTGAAATTAGGCGCGTGTTTGGCGAATTATCGATATTCGTTCATTTGAATGCCTAGACGACAGCATGGGGGATTGGTGAGGAAGTTTTAGAGGCAAATCTTATACATGTTCATGGCCAAATCACTACTTGATGACGTCACCGTTGTGAAAACTGCACACTATTAGGGTCACCATTGTGAGTATAGAGCAGTAAAGTTAGGTGCCCCAAACGTAAACAAAGGTCGAGAAGCACGTGGCAAACCACATGTTCCTGTCTTGACAGCTCACGTTCCAATGTACATAATAGAAAAAAATAACCTTTAAAATTTGGCTGTTAGGTGGCAAAAGAAACACATATTCATAAATACTCGATCATGCATCAAATAATGTCTATATATGGATATTTTATGGAACAAAAGGTAAAATTTATCAAAAGTTACAGTCTATTTAAAATTTATCAAAAGTTACAGTCTATCTATTTTTAGACCAGAGCAAATTATTGCGCTGGTGTGAACAAAACGAGAATTATTCGGAGCCTGATTTTCATAATAATTTAGCCTTATATTATTATTTCTGCAACTGTTAGATTTTATGTAAACATATTTTCACTACTGAAAGTGTATTGCCTACAACTCAAACTACAAAATTGGGAGACCTATATTGTGCGTAAATTATTCCGGTCCCTAACGGAAATCACTAGCAACTTGTTATTGTTTACATTTGGGGCACCTAACTTTACTGCTCTATCGGGGTCGAATGAGTATCGGGGTCGAATGAGTATCGGGGTCGAATGAGTATCGGGGTCGAATGAGTGAGTGTCCTGTGTGTGACAAGAGTATGCAGTTGGTGAGAGAGAGAGCGAGAGCGAGAGAGAGAGGGAGAGAGAAAGAGCGAGAGCGAGAGAGAGAGAGTTAGAGAGATAGAGCGAGAGAGTGAGAGAGAGAGCGAGAGAGTGAGAGAGAGAGCGAGAGAGAGAGAGAGAGAGAGAGAGAGAGAGAGAGAGAGGGAGAGAGACAGAAAGAGAAAGAAAAGAAAGAAAGAAAGAGAGAGAGAGAGAGAGAGCGCGCGAGAGAGAAAATGAGAGAGAGAGAGAGAAAGAAAGAGAAAGAAAGAAAGAGAGAGAGAGAGCGAGAGAGAGCGAGAGAGAGAGTGAGAGAGAGAGTGAAAGAGAGAGAGAGAGAGAGAGAGAGAGATAGAGATAGTAGTTTGCGAGTTAGTAAAAGATGGAGAAAACGGAATGTTATGAAATATGTAGGCTTGAGGACGCAAACTGTTTTATTTCAAATTAAAGTTTGTTATTTGTTGTTCAAAGATCGAGTTATCAGTAATAATTCATAATCTACTACAGTCACCATTGTCCGTTTATTAGTTTATGTATTCGATATTATGAGAGAAACGATTATAATCGAATATTCGGATATTCCCGTTCACGCCCGGTCCCCGTCAATCTAGAACATGTAAAAAAAAAAATGAGCTTTAAAAATTAAGCTTTTTATATAGCCCAATATCCACTAAACGTGCTCAAAGGGCTTTACAGGGGGTCCCTAACCAACAGCAACACGTAACACGTAGAACGAGACATGACGCCTGTTAGGCGATATTACAATTTTATTCCGACATAGACAACGCTGTTAACGGCCAGGTACTCATTTTACACCTGAGTACGATGAGAGAATGTGAGTAAAGAGCATTTTCCAAGGACTCAACTATGCGCTGAGCGAGGCTCGAACCAGGGACCTTCCGATCCGAAAACGAGTGTCATACCAAAAGACCACATAGCCGCACATGTAACAGTCAACTTATCAATAACTTGGAAATACCAATCTTGTGTTCAACCTTAGCATACCAATCATGCCAGGCATATTTGCCATTATATTTAGTCTTGTCTTGTTCTGTAACAGACATAATGTCAAATTTGGCCATTGACAGACACAACAAAGGGATAGAGGACAGCGGCTGGCCCATCAACTGGACAGGTTTCCAACCAACCACGGGCATCGAATTCACATCTGTTCTACTCTGAAAAAAAAAAACAAAAAAACAAAACAAAACAAAACATAAAACACCCTAAAAATGTGAGATTTTATATAGAGCAATATCTACTTAACATGCTCAAACCGTTTTACAAAGGGACCCTGGCCAACAATAACACCTAACACGTAGAACAAAATAATGTTACTTTGTTTTGTATCTTTTATAAGAGTCATTTTAACTCCCTTTAGTTTACTATACATTTTATGGATTCATTTAGGCATCTCTAGAGTTTGGTATAACAACATGTAGAACGAGACATGACGCCTATTAGGCGGTATTACAATTTTTTTCTCCGATGGAGACAACGCTGTTAACGGCCAGGTATTGATTTCACACCTGTGTACAGTGAGAGAATGTGAATAAAGAGCCCCTTCGAAGGGCTCAACTAAGCGTCGAGCGAGACTCGAACCCAGGACCTTCCGATCCGAAAACGAGTGTCATACCAAACAAGACCACATAGCCGCGCGGCAAAATAATTTGTGACGTCAGATTATCAAGTGTTGAATTTCATTCAGATTAGATTCTTAGAAAATGAAGTGTAATTTAGATAAACGTTTTGTAAACATGTCTTTTGTTCAAAGTTAACGAAATCGAAAATCGATTGAGCCGTAAATATAAGATTGTTTACACTCTTGTGTTTTGAAATTCAAACTTTCCTCCAAACACGCACTTACTAGCAAGCTCATGCAGCGGATGGGAATTCGTCCAGAATTTTTAAAAAACATACAAACAAGAGAGTGTAAGAATAGTAAAATATATATTTTTTTAAATTGAGCTTTTATATAGCGCAATATCCACTAAATGTGCTCAAAGCCCTTTACAAAGGGTCCCTGACCAACAGCAACACGTAACATAAAGAAAGAGACAAGACGTCTGTTAGACGATAATACAATTTATTTCCGACAGACAATGCTATTAACGGCCAGGTACTCATTTTACACCTGAGTACGGTGAGTAAAAAGTCTTTTTCAAGGAGTTAACTGTGCACCAAGCGAGGCTCGAACCCAGGACCTTCCGATCCCAAAGCGAGTGTCATACCACAAAACCACACAGCCGCACATTCTATCTATTACATTTCTGATCAGTTTAACTTTAAATTCCTTTTTATGGCATAACACCGTTTTGAGTCGTTTGGTGACATATGTAACCCATCGTGTCACGTGGTATGATCTCGGGATGTCCTAGGGATGGCCCAACATGTAAAAGAGCGAAAATGGATTATCTTTATTGACAAACCAGCATTTCTTTAGGCTAGAAAATAAGATGCCACCATAACTCTGAAACCAAAAGATCCGTTGCACCAGGTATGTATCCAGCCCTCCAGAGGAGTGGTTTCACACTTCCAAGGAGATTGGTGTATCAGTATTTTGTTCCCTATTCTAAAGCCACTTTTTTTGAGTCCAGTTCATCCTGTCATAACACCGTTTTGAGGCGATGCTGGGTGACATAATATATAAAATGTTTGGTTCAAGTATCATTTGGTTAAACCCGCCCAGCCGTGCCCATGATAATATACTGAATGAATGTCGTAATAATTCAGTGATTCTCTTTACCTTCTTCTTTCGAAAGGTCGTGTATCGTATCGTCGTATCGTCGTATTGTATCGTTTTAGAGCTAATAGGTTATAGATAGTATGCGCTTGGCTAAGAAGCTCATAACATTGCCATCCGGAAGTATAATGGACCAACACACAAAACTGTGTGTATCCATGAACGTTTATAGTCGGGTAAATACAGTTCAATGAGCATTACTCATAAATGCGGATGGCAAAAAACAATAACAAAGACATGAGTGACGTCATCTTCGAACTATCTATACAAAAACCTTTAAATGCTCTGTGTAACTTTTATGCATAGAGCTAGATACAATTTATCAATTACATAATTAGTATTCAATGTCAATCAATTGATAATGTAGAGAATTTAATATCTAATATACATAAATAAGTGTCATATTCAATATTCGTTGTATAATTTACTCT